>NC_079440.1:4847535-4872535 GCF_903798145.1 Danio aesculapii
TAAAATATGTGTTTCTTGATCATTAAATCAGCATATTAGAATCATTTCTGAATTCTTAATCCTCCATTTTCTTTCTTTTTTACTTTCTTTCTTCCTTCCTTTATTTCTTTCCTACCTTCCTTCCTTCCTTTTCCTTTCTTTCCTCCATTTTCTTTCTTTTTTCCTTACTTTCTTTTTTGCTTTCATCCTTCCTTTTTTCATGTTCCTTCCTTTCCTCCATTTTCTTTCTTCCTTTTTTCTTACTTTCTGTTTCCCCTTCCCTTTCCTTTCTTCTGTCCTTCCTTTCTTCATACATTTCTTCCTTCCTTCTTGCATGTTCCTTCCTTTCCTTCATTTTCTTTCTTCCCTTTTTCTTCCTTTCTTTTTTCTTCCTTCCCTTTCCTTTCTTCTGTCCTTCCTTTCTTCATACCTTTCTTCCTTCCATCTTGCATGTTCCTTCCTTTCCTTCATTTTCTTTCTTCCCTTTTTCTTCCTTTCTTTTTTCTTCCTTCCCTTTCCTTTCTTCTGTCCTTCCTTTCTTCATACCTTTCTTCCTTCCTTCTTTCTTGTTCCTTCCTTTCCTTCATTTTCTTTCTTCCTTTTTTCTTCCATTCTTTTTTCTTCCTTCCGTTTCCTTTCTTCTGTCCTTCCTTTCTTCATACCTTCCTGCCTTCCTTTATTTCTTTCCTTTCTTCTGTCATTTTCCTTCCTTTCCTTTGTTTTCTTTCTTTCTTTTTTCCTTTCTTTTTTGCTTCCTTCATTTTCTTTCCTTTCCTTTCCTTCATTTTCTTTCTTCCTTTTTTCTTCCTTTCTTTTTTCTTCCTTCCTCCCTTTCATTTCTTCTGTCCTTCCTTTCTTCATACCTTCCTTCCTTCCTTCCTTCCTTCCTTCCTTTATTATTTCTCTCCTTCCTTCCTTCCTTCCTTCCTTCCTTCCTTCCTTCCTTCATTTTTTCTTCCTTTCCTCCATTTTCTTTCGTTCTTTTTCCTTTCTTTTTTGCTTCCTTCCTTCCTTTCTTCCTTCATTTTTTCTTCCTTTCCTCCATTTTCTTTCTTTCTTTTCTGTCCTTCCTTTCTTCATACCTTTCTTCCTTCCTTCTTTCTTGTTCCTTCCTTTCCTTCATTTTCTTTCTTCCTTTTTTCTTCCATTCTTTTTTCTTCCTTCCGTTTCCTTTCTTCTGTCCTTCCTTTGTTCATACCTTCCTGCCTTCCTTTATTTCTTTCCTTTCTTCTGTCATTTTCCTTCCTTTCCTTTGTTTTCTTTCTTTCTTTTTTTCTTTCTTTTTTGCTTCCTTCATTTTCTTTCCTTTCCTTTCCTTCATTTTCTTTCTTCCTTTTTTCTTCCTTTCTTTTTTCTTCCTTCCTCCCTTTCATTTCTTCTGTCCTTCCTTTCTTCATACCTTCCTTCCTTCCTTCCTTCCTTTATTATTTCTCTCCTTCCTTCCTTCCTTCCTTCCTTCATTTTTTCTTCCTTTCCTCCATTTTCTTTCGTTCTTTTCCTTTCTTTTTTGCTTCCTTCCTTTCTTCCTTCATTTTTTCTTCCTTTCCTCCATTTTCTTTCTTTCTTTTCCTTTCTTTTTTGCTTCCTTCCTTCCTTTCTTCCTTCATTTTTTCTTCCTTTCCTCCATTTTCTTTCTTTCATTTTCCTTTCTTTTTTTGCTTCCTTCCTTCCTTCCTTCCTTCCTTCATTTTTTCTTCCTTTCCTCCATTTTCTTTCTTTCTTTTTCCTTTTCTTTTTTGCTTCCTTCCTTCCTTTCTTCCTTCATTTTTTCTTCCTTTCCTCCATTTTCTTTCTTTCTTTTTCCTTTCCTTTTTGCTTCCTTCCTTCCTTTATTCCTTAATTTTTTCTTCCTTTCCTCCATTTTCTTTCTTTCTTTTTCCTTTCTTTTTTGCTTCCTTCCTTCCTTTCTTCCTCGCTTCCTTCATTTTTTCTTTTTTTCCCTTTTTTCTTTACTTTCTTTTTTCCTTAATTTCTTCCTTCCTTTTTCTGAATGATCATGGGACACTGAAGACTGCAGTTGACGAGGCTAAAAATAAGCATTTTTCCACAATATTGCTGTTTTAATGCGTTATGATTAAATAAATGTAGCCTTGGATAGCAAAGACATTTTAACATGTTACTGATTAAAACAAAGCATCGTTCACCCTCATGTCATGCCAAATCTGTGTGACTTAAAAAAGAAATTCAACAATAATAATACTAATAATAATCAACTTTTTTTTCCAAGAAAGTAAATGAGTAAATATATTTACGATGCATGTTAATATCATGTGCAATGAGAGTCAAACAGAGAAAGACCTTTCTATATGATGCTTAGTGCAGAAGAGTCGTGAACATAACATGTAATTCTACCTTTTCATTTTAGTAGTACTGCTGCCTAATTTAGTAATGCCAGCACTGGACTTCCTGTGGGTCAGACAGAGTCAGCCGTTCTCTGAGGTGTTACTCTATCCGCAGGGAAATCACCATTCTCACCCTCATATATCCATGACCAGAAACACCACAGGTGGATTAGTCACGCCTCGGCCACTCGTATTTACATTAGCGCTGGATTTCACACCGTGATCTGCACTCCACCTCTGTGTCTTACAGTCACGCGTCTCAGCTGCTCCAGACCGCCGCTCAGGGTGGTCCTGCGTACAAACATTTGTAAGAGAAAAATGAGCCATGCCACTTTTACAACTGTAAAAACACAGCTTATCGCACAATTTAATCATGCGTTCCCTTATGCAAGGATAATCTGTGAACATGCAAAATCAAAAATAGTTTATTTATCAATATACTGAATGAAATAGTGTTAAAATATTACAATATATCGAATGAAGAATTAAATTCAGTAAGATACAGGCGTATACAATATCCACAGTAAATTGTATTATATACAGTTGAAGTCAGAATTATTAGCCCCCCCTGAATTATTAGCCCCATATTTTTTTTCCAATTTCTGTTTAACGGAGAGCAGATTTCTTCAACACATTTCTGAACATAATAGTTTTAATAACTCATTTCTAATAACTGATTTATTTTATCTTTGCCATGATGACAGTAAATAATATTAGACTAGATATTCTTCAAGACACTTCTAAACAGCTTAAAGTGACATTTAAAGGCTTAACTAGGTTAATTAGGTTAACTAGGGAGGATAGGGTAATTAGGCAAGTTATTGTATAACGATGGTTTGTTCGGTATACTATCGGAAAATATACATAGCTTAAAGGGGCTAATAATATTGACCTTAAAATGGGGTTTAAAAAATTTAAAACTGCTTTTATTCTAGCTGAAATAAACCAAATAAGACTTTCTTCAGAAGAAAAAATATTATCAGAAATACTGTGAAAATTTCCTTGCTCTGTTAAACATCATCTGAGAAATATTTAATATATAAAAAAAAAATTCAAAGGGGGGCTAATAATTCTGACTTCAACTGTATGTATATCATTGGGAAGGCATATATTTCAGTTGTATTACACATTTCCTGTTTGTTTGGACTTTACTGTAATAAGCTCTTGATCTCATGTTAGATTAACTTTTAGTTGTGCAATTATGTTTTATATTCTATATATATGTGTGTGTGTGTGTGTGTGTGTGTGTGTGTGTGTGTGTGTGTGTGTGTGTGTGTGTGTGCAGTTTAGAGGACAAAATTGTTAGTTTCTGTGAAAACCATTTTTTATATATATATTTCAAAATAGCAAGGACATTTTGACAATATGTCCTATAATATTTTTTCTTCTGGAAAAGGAATAAAAGCAATTTTTACATTTAAGTTTTGCCACTTAATTGCTAAGTAAACTCTATTTAAACGTTATCTTTCAAATTCACTAGTTAAATATTATGTTTTATCATCATAGCAAAGATTAAAAATTTCAGTTATTAGAAATGAACTAATAAAACTATTATGTCTAAAAGTGTGTTGAAACAAAACTCTTCATTAAACAGCTCTTGGGAAATCATTTTAAAAGAATTCAAATTTCACATAAGCACTAATAATTTTGGCCTTCAGCTGTATATACTGTATTTTGAATCTGAATGTCTGACTCCTTGTGTCTGTGTTTGCAGAGGACCAGATCCCTCATGGTTTCCCCACTATAGACATGGGTCCTCAGCTGAAGGTGGTTGAACGGACGCGGACGGCCACCATGCTCTGTGCCGCCAGCGGAAACCCAGACCCAGAGATCTCCTGGTTCAAAGACTTTCTGCCTGTCGACATCAACAGCAGCAACGGACGAATCAAGCAGCTCCGTTCAGGTAAAAATAACTCGGTAAACACACCCAAGGCGACAAGGGCTTGAAAAATAAACTATAATGAGTGCGCTCGCTTTTTGCAAAGAGCATGATTGCATACATTGATGCTGACGGCACCTGCTCGATGTGAATATTTTTTTGGTAACCTCCTAGAAAACAAAGACAATAGAGCGCAATATTGAGCGACCACATTTTTCCCCATTCATTTTCTCCATAGGGATTTTTCAATAAAGCCTTGAACCACACTAGATACCAGATGAATCACATTGCAGCATTTGATTCAAAGCAGATGAAAGTATTTGAACTTTTTGAAGAAAGAAAAAAGAGTCAGTATGAGACTTATTCATGTGATGGAATTAATTCAGAAATGACAGAGCACTTCAATGTTATTGACTGAACATTAGCATTCAAAAGTAATGTATTCTACTATTAATATTCAGCAAGAATGCCTTTAATTAAATATATATATATATATATATACATATATATATATATATATATATATATATATATATATATATATATATATATATATATATATATATATATATATATATATATATATATATATGTATATATACATTTGAAGTCAAAATTAATATTACCCCTGAATTTGCCCCCGTTTATTTTTTCCCCCAATTTCTTTTTAACGGAGAGCAGATTTCTTCAACACATTTCTAATCATAATAGTTTTAATAACTGATTTCTAATAACTGATTTATATTATCTTTGTCATGATGACAGTAAATAATATTAGACTAGATATTTTTCAAGACACTTCTATACAGCTTAAAGTGACATTTGAAGGCTTCACTAGATTAATTAGGTTAACTAGGCAGATTAGGGTAATTAGGAAAGTCATTGTATAACGATGGTTTTATGCTGCAGTGGAAACAGAATGAATATTGTGTCTGACTCCATCATGAGCTTGGAGGACTGCATCCATACATCTCTGCAATGACTCAAATCACTTATTAATAAAGTCATCTGGAATGGCAAAGAAAGCGTTCTTGCAGGACTCCCAGAGTTCATCAAGATACTTTAGATTCATCTTCAATGCCTCCTCCTTCATCTTACCCCAGACATGCTCAATAATGTTCATGTCTGGTGACTGGGCTGGTCAATCCTGGAGCACCTTGACCTTCTTTGCTTTCAGGAGCTTTGATGTGGAGGCTGAAGTATGAGAAGGAGCGCTATCCTGCTGAAGAATTTGCCCTCTCCTGTGGTTTGTAATGTAATAGGCAGCACAAATGTCTTGATAACTCAGGCTGTTGATGTTGCCATCCGCTGTGCAGATCTCTCGCACGCCCCCATACTGAATGTAACCCCAAACCATGATTTTTCCCTTTACCAAACTTGACTGATATCTGTGAGAAACTTGAGTCCATGCAGATTCCAGTAGGTCTTCTGCAGTATTTGTGATGATTGGGATGCAGTTCAACAGATGATTCATCAGAAAATTCATTGACTTTCTGCCACTTTTCCAAATGATCAACTTGAAGTCAAGTTTTTATTTGTTGCTCTTACTACTGGGATCAACAACAAGACTTTTGTCAGGTAGTGTAGTTGTTCTCTGCAAATTTGATGAGTGAATACTGTATATATCAACATTTAAGCTGTGTGGAAAGGTTTACGTTCTCTAAATCTCTGTGGAGGAAATGAATGGGGCATTTCTACACTTCTAGAATCCGACTATCGCAGTGTATCTGCAAGACGAGTGACATTTCAGTTCCAAACGGTTTCATTTCATGTCTTAAAGTAAACCAACAGAAAGACAGACTGGCTCACAGTTGTTATTCGCACAACCCTGCGGTTAGGACACACAAACATGATTAACATGACAGCGCGGCGATTTGTTTTGATTAGAATCATTGGCCCTTGTCAACAATCATTTCCTGCGTCAATCGTCAAAACGACTCAGCGTTTGTCAAATTATTCCCAGTCGGCCAATCCATCTCGCAGCTATAGCAGACAATCACATCATTTGTTTGTTTGGAGACAGTCCGTTATTTGATCCTGAGATTAGCTTTGCTCTCCAGCTATTAGCGTGAAGGCCTTTTTTCCATTAACGAATGCTAATGAAACAATTTTTCAATTCCTGACCTTTGCAGAACGCCTATGAACGAATGGGGAAATGTGCTCGTGATTCAATACCTACCGCTTCAAATGGAAACCTTAATCTCAACATGTCATTGTGCACGAGTAATTACCGCCAAAGCAAGCGATTCTGCCATGCACATCAATCTACAGTGTGTTTACAGCGGTGATAATCAGATAAAGAGAGCATCACAGTATTTCTGGACTTTAATCAGTGGAAACACTCATGTATGATAGGAGTCAAGCCTTTTTAAACACACAGTGGATATGAAAAGTATTCAGACCATTGTCACTCTTTGCTATATTGCAGCCATTTGCTAAAGTCATTTAAGTTCATTCTTTTCTCTCATTAATGTACACACAGCACCCTATGTTGACAGAAAAACACAATTGTTGGCATTTTTGCAGATTTATTAAAAAGGAAAAACTGAAATATCACATGGTCCTCAGTATTTTATCAAATGCAATACAAGGAGTGAACAATTTTAGGGTGTCTGAATACTTTCAGTAGCTGATGAATGTAAGATGGAGGATTTTACTTCAGATATTACACCCTTTTCACATTAGCCCCTTTCACATAGTGATACCAGTAAATATGCGGAAAATATCCGGAACAACTTTACCGGTAAATTCAAAAAAGCGCTGTTCACACAGGCGAGGACGTCATGGAATTTTTCCGGAAAAGACCATTCACACATCCATTCCAAAATATCGGTAAATTCTGACATCATCAAGCAGAAATGACCTCTAAACGGCTGGGTCTGTATTTGTAGACATTTGACTACATTACAAACTCTGTGGCTGGATCAGTGTTGTGAACAACTTTAATGAAAGCATAAAGAAAAACTTTCGCATGTCGAGATGTTCATAATATGTGTGTGTGCTGGCGCTCACCAGCTGCTTTACGTGCCAACGCGTCGGCGCTTGAAGGTAAACAAACAACGGCTTATCATAAGCATTTTATCGATAATTATTTACACAGTTGGCGTTAAGAAGGAACATAGAAATGTTATCTGACTAACATCTAGCAGCTAAATGTGTCTGGGAAAACATTCACAGGCTTTTATTCTCACAAACCGCGCGAACTTGAGTGTTCTGATTGGCTAAAGTAGATGTCTTATGTCAAACTTGAGTGTTCTGATTGGCTAAAGTAGACGTCTTATGTCAGCGCGTTACAGACGTGATCACGCTCTTTCCGGCAATCTTCTTTCTGCGTTCACACAGCACAGCATTCCGGCTAATTACCGGTAATGTTACAACTTCTCTTTCTGGAAAATAGCCGGAACGAATTTACCGGTATTTTCAAAAAGGGCCTGTTCACACATACAGACCTTTCCGGAAAATTGCCGGTAATTTTCCAGAAAGGTCTGCATGTGTGAAAGGGGCTATTGACAGGGTTGCCCAAAGTCATCATAATTTAGAAAAGCTTTATTTGTGGTAAATGGAAACTATAATGAATTTATTTTAAAGACTTTTGTGTTTGATATTTAAAGATTTAATAATGATACTGAAATGTTATTATAAAGTATTTTACAGATTTTATTTTTATTAATTATTTTATATTTAGAAGAATATACTATTTCATAAAATCTACTTCAAATTGTATGATAATTTAATGTTTGATTTCAATTAAAGTTCAAAATCCACTGAGAAATGATCTTATGAGTAGGCCCACACAAAATCTGCGTGCGCAGAAATCTGCAGATTTTCCCAGATTTTTAGCCCATCATTGAGTCTGTGTATTTACTTGTGTAAATGTGTGTAAATTTATATTTATTCAGTTTATAATGTAATTTTATTAATATTATTGTGATATAATAATAGTAATATTAATATGTTCATATGATTTATTTACACTACAGTTTGTAAAGTCATATTTTAAGTTGTTTAGTAGATTTCTATTATATGAGAGACTTGCTTTGTTTACCAAATAAGTGGATCTAATTGGATTTGCATTGTACACATTAAATACAAGTTAAAAATGTATTTTTTTATTTCATATATTAAGTTTTCATTTTAATACTCCAAAAATCAGTCTGTATAAATCCGCAGAATGTTTACTAAATTCTCCACAGAAATAGCAAAAAATGTCTGCAGATTCTGTCTGGGCCTGCTTATGAGCTACTGAAAATATTCATATGTACTGATGCTCAAAATAGTATATTGATATTTTACTAGCAATTTCCTGGTGACAATAGTTTTTCCTCTACATTTTTCTTCAGCGCAGGTTCTTATTATTTAACTGAAAAACTAGAAAAAGCTTATATGTGACCCTGAAACACAAAACCAGTCATTTTTTTAATTATATATTTTAATTAGCTTTTTCAAAAGTTAACAATACAGAACATCGAAACTAAGCAACAAACAGACTAAAGTAAAACACACACACAGTATTTAAAAATTTATTAAAAATATGGCATCACGGTGGCACAGTGGGTAGCACGATCGCCTCACAGCAAGAAGTTTGCTGGTTCGAGCCTCAGCTGGGTCAGTTGGCATTTCTGTGTGGAGTTTGCATGTTCTCCCCATGTTTGCGTGGATTTCCTCTGGGTGCTCCGGTTTCCCCCACAAGTCCAAAGACATGTGGTATAGGTGAATTGGGTAAGCTAAATTGTCTGTAGTGCATGTGTGTGTATGAGAGTGTATGGATGTTTCCCAGTGATGGGTTGCAGCTGGAAGGGCATCCAGTGTGTAAAACATATGCTGGATAAGTTGGCGGTTCATGCCGCTGTGGCAACCTTAATTAATAAAGGAACTAAGCTGAAAAGAAAATGAATGAATGAATAACAAAAATAAATAAATAAATAAATAAAAAGGGAGGAGATACAGTATAAACCAATGGGAAAAAAATATTTTGTCAAATCAAATGATGTGGTACATGAAGTGTTTTTAAACTGAACAACTATCTAAAAATCTGGAATCTTAGAATTAAAAATCTAAATATTCATAAATTTGCATTTAAAGTTGATCAGATTTCATTACGAGCATATTTGATATATCTACAGTTTAAAATTTACGAAATGTCTTCGTAGACTATGACTTAAAGGGGAGCTATTATGCAAAAATCACTTTTATAAGGGGTTTAAACACAATTGTGTGACAGCAGTCTGTGAATATAACCAGCGACTAATGATACAAATGTATTCATTTAATTTTTAATAATGACACCTGATTAAAACAATCTGCAGAAACACTTTGATTGACATTCTCCCTTTGTACGTGCCATCAGAGGAAGAAAGCCCCATCCATTAGTGACCCTCATTACCACAGGATGTTAGTAGTGTTTTTGAATCTGCCACTATGCTGACACACAGGCATTTGTAGCTCCGCCCTTATTTGAAAAGTGCACAATCTCATTTGAATTTAAAGCGACAGTCACCAAAACACCACAATTGAGATCAAAGCCGAAAAGGGGCAGTTTCAAAGAGTTATAAAGCATTATCTGTGTGGTATTTTGAGCTGAAACTTCACACACACACTCTAGGGACATCAGAGACTTATTTTACATCTTGTGCAATACAATGTATTTCTGGCTATTGCCAACAAAAATCTGGTTTTGTGCTCCAGGATCACGTATTTACCATACTGGCACTTGTCTGTGAAAAGGGTGTATTATTTAAGCAGGCCACTAACCCTAAATATTAACTGGGCTTTTAATTCGATGCACCATTTGTGTTATTGGCACAAAGGATGCTTCAAATGGAGCTTCTTCTCGAAGCATGCAATTCTTTTCAAGCAGTCGAAACTTTTTAACTTGGTAGATGATAAAGTGAAAATCCCACAGACACGAGTTACTGATTTTTTTTATTTTTATTCGCACTCCTCCATGCTAAGCTCTCAGGCAGAGGTGATTTATGATGATTGGTGTGCAGATCTTTATGAACAGAGATGTGTCAGGCTGATTATTGATTTCTCCTCAGCAAGATAATGGATGTCCGGCTTAGCTGCTGTTTAAAGTCTTAAATACTATCAGGATTGATAGCGACTGTCTGCGAGTGGACAACTCCTGCTCTTTAAAGGGAAAAATTAACACGTATACTTAAGTTTTCTCCCTTTAGCGATAGTGAAGATATAGTAAAGTCTTACTATTCTTCATTATGCTCATGCTACACTGCAGACTCACCCGAAAGGCTTTCATCCCGTCCTGTTTGGGCTTTCTGAGGGTCCCAGTGTATGCCAAAGCTCCCTGTAAACTGATGATGAACAAAACGCACACAGTTTACAGGGGTTTCCTCGTGTTTTTGAACCCCCTTCCCGAATCTGCACTGTTTTCACATGCTGGAGCGGTTGATTCATGATCCACATTAATATCAATCTGCATCATAGTCAACAGACTCCAGATTGGTTCAAAGTAAAACATAGTAAAGTAATTTTCACTTCCGAAAGTAAAAAGACTCAAGGGTCGGAGATTGAATGATTACCTTGCACTCTCAGAAAAGGTTTTCTCCCGTGTTGCATCAGACAACTGTATTTATTTAACACAGCTGTGGTCGGATCCAAAGGCCAAAGAAGTGCTGGAGGTAAAAATAGCAGAAGACCCTTGTGCAGAGAGAGATGGAATTATTACATACTAGGCCTTCACAAAAAAAAAAGGTTTGAGTTAAAGGCCAACATATGCTCTACATAAGGCTGTGAACACAGAGATCTTGATTCCAAACATGGTGCTCTAAAAAATGAACGCATATTGTTTCAATGTAGATTAAGTATTTGTTGCTTTCTTACATTTCTATGTTGAATTAAATTCACTTATTTCAACTTATCGATTAACGTTGCTAAGTCAAGCTAAGTTTGCATAACTTAAAAAGTACAGTCGAAACCTGATTTACTTATTAAAATAAGCTAATATTTCCAATCCATATAATTAAATTCAACATAAAACATTTTGTACAGTGTACTTTGTTTTTATTAATATAAGAGCCTAATATAGTAATTAATAATGTACTAATATAGTAATAATACTAATATAGTAGTTGCAGTACTTTCAAAATATATTCAGGCAAGTTAAGCATCACACATTTGAATTAAATATATGTCATAAATGTTTATTTCTGAGGGTCTGAGGGAACCTAAAATACAGTTGAAGTCAGAATCATTAGCTCCCCTGTTTATTTTTTTCCCCAATTTCTGTTTAACAAAGCAGATTTTTTTAACACATTTCTAAACACAATAGTTTTAATAACTCATTTCTAATAACTGGTTTATTTTATCTTTGTCATGATGACAGTAAATAATATTTGACTAGATATTTTACAAAACACTTCTATACAGCTTAAAGTGACATTTAAAGGCTTAACTAGGTTAATTAGGTTAACTAGGCAGAATAGGGTAATTAGGCAAGTTATTGTATGATGATGGTTTGTTCTGTAGACTATCAAAAAAATATATAGCTTAAAGGGGCTAATAATTTTGACCTTAAAATGGTTTTTAAAAAAATTAAAAACTGCTTTTATTCTAGCCAAAATAAATCAAATAAGACTTTCTCCAGAAGAAAAAATATTATCAGACATACTGTGAAAATCTCCTAAATCTGTTAAACATCATTTGGGAAATATATTTTTTTTAACTGTACATATTTATGTTATATTTATGTAAATATTATGAAATAGGTTTTCTTAAAAGGTCTACTGATCGCCAGTTTACTTAATTTTTTAGTAAAATTAAATAAGTTAAAAATAATAATTGTTATAATTATTTATTTATTTTTATTTCTTGCTTTTAGTAATGCAATTTTTTGTGTAATTGCGCTTTTTTCTGGAAAAACCAAGGTGTCCGTGGGCACTTAAAATGTCCTAAATAAAAAAAAAATATATATATATATATATATATATTTGTCTTAAAAAGTTTTAAATTGATTAAAATATTGTGTTGTAGGACTTTTACAACATCATTTTAAACAGATCTTAATTTTCCAGTTTCCATGTTACTCAATCTGGCCAACATCCATCCAATCACCAACAATCCAACTCAATAAAACTCTATTTCCCAATATGATTGAAATGTCTTCCTTACAATAACATTTGTTTCAAATGCTGAGGACACTGACCTTGACACACTGTTGTGCATACAGTAAGTTTATTATAAAAGTTTTAAAACTTGTCCATTTTTTAAAGGACTGTTCTATGAAAATAATAATGCATGTATACAACTAGAGTTTGCTTGTTTTAACGCATTATTTAAAATATTTAGCTAAGAAATACCTAAATTAGATTTTGTTTGATGGAGAAAGTAACATTTTCCAACCTTAACGTTTATCTCTATATAAGTCTGAAAGTTAATTCATAATGGTCTTAGAAGGGTCTTTAAAAAGTGTAAAATATTTAACTTGCTCAAACCTGCAGAAACACTTTAAACTGTACTGCCTACATCAAAAATACACTGTCAAAAATATTCATAAATTAGCAGTTTTCCTATTTTATTTATGCTATTGAATTGGATTATGGGAGCTTGATCTTTCTTCTATCAACTTTTAGCTTTGAAAAGTTCCCAAAAATCACTTTTATGAACATTTTTAATAGTTTAAAGTGATATATTGTCTGGGTTGGTGTCGTAAATTATTGTACATGTACATTGTAATAAGCTGACAGTACATATTCTGCTATATTACAGACTATTTCTCTATATATATAATGTTTATTATGCATTATATTATTTCAAACTACTAAAATGTCATTAAAAGTCACTTTGTTAATCTGTAGAGTTGAAATTTCAACATCATAAGTCAACAGAGCAGAGATCAAACTCCCATAATGCAATTTACAGCATAAATAAACAGAAAACACTGTTCATTGACAGATATTTTTTACAGTGCCAGATTTACATTTCCACATGTAGAGCACAGATACTCCCTGGATATTGACGAGTAACTGGAAACGAGCATCATGTGTGTAAATCAAGGCTATGCTCTTTTGTGTTCATGCATAAAGCACGTTTCTGGCCTGAAGCGGCAAATGTAAAGAACACACAGTGAATTAACACACACTGAGAACAGAAGAGCCAACGTCTTCTTGGAAGATTGTACATGCCACTTCTTTTGCTCCTGTTCATCTTTCTCTCTCTCTCTTTCTCTCTCTCTCTCTGTCTCTCTCTATCTATCTATCTCTTTCTCACTAACAGTTCTCTTTAATCTTATTTGCATTCGTATTACCTCACCAGGTGGTACACCAATCAGAGGTAAGAATGCTGAAAACAGAAATGTCCAAAAATCACCCCAAAGTGTCGCTCCATCACCCCGTCCCACATCCTCTTTCATTCTGGAGTCTCTTTGTTTTTCTCCGGCCTCTTCTCTGTGCATGAACCTCTGCTCGTCTGTCTCACTAATGGACGTCTGAGTCAAGCAAACATACAAGATTAAACAAAACCACCATATATCTTGCGTTCTTTTTTTAAATTCATGGGTCAATCCAACGAAACATGTCAAAAGCATTCAACACAGGCTCATTGTGAATATGTAGCCCTGTATACATTTCTGGAGAGCACAAATTATGTAGCCAGAGCTACATATGGCTGCGTTTTGTCTTTAAAACGAATGCTATGGGGTGGTATGACCCTGCCGACGGCTTCTGTTTAGTTTCGCACTACCAGTTGACCGCTTACCTTCTTATGGACAGCTTTTACACTGTACCAGTTTGCCCAGTAGCTCACCACGTACGTCGGTGGTTTAAGATGCAGAGAGGAGTTGACTGCGACAATGAGGTTCGAGTCAGGTGAAGAACAGTTCCAGAAAGCAGGTAGAACTAAAAAATTAAATAAGCAAGTAAATAACAGGGTGAGAACGTGGTAAGATCTGAAAAAGTGGTAAAAATCAGGCGAGGGCTTTTCTTTTTCTGCATTGCTTTTGAAAACACTGTCGGTTGGGTTTACGGAAGTGGGTGGGTGAAGTTATAGGTCGATCGGTCAGTCAATCAGTGGACAGCACCCTCTAGTGGATTTACATGAGAACACCAGGCACGAATGGCACTCGCGAGAGAAATTTGAGATCTGAAAAAGCGTACACAGCGACCTCTGGGAGATTCGAGAAAACAAAAACGGCAAAAAAACGTTGCTCCTGGGACATATTTCGCTCTCTTTAGAAATGTATACAGGGGTACATATCAATAATGAGCCTGGGTTGAAAGCATCATATTTCAACAACAAATCTGAAGATAGTTTTATGTAATTTTATTATTTATATCTTTGATTGTTTTTTTTTTTGCACTTATTTTATAGATCACAAATAATATTGCAAGATTTATAAGTGGGTTGAAGAAGAAAGGGTTTTTATGCATCCAAACAATAATTTTTATGACAATAATTTTTTGTACATTAGAATGCATCCTGTTTATTTTTCTCAGCAAAACCATTTTTGTCTTATCAAATAATTGACTGTAATACATTTTTAGCTTGATTTATGTAGGATGTTCACTATAATGTCATTCAGTTTAATAATAGCAAAACATATAAAGAGAAAGAATAGTTTAATTACGTATTAAAATACTCTAAAAAATTATCCCAATCCTGCTTAAAAATACTTAATACTTATGATGATTTAAATATCTTTAAATCATTACATTTTCTGAAACCTCTTCCTATTTGTTAGGAAGAAGTTTTTGAAAAACCACATAATGTATAATAACTTAAAAATAAGTAATGTTTATTTATTATTATTTGAAGTATACAGTGCATCTGGAAAGTATTCGCAGCGCTTCACTTTTTCCACATTTTTTTATGTTACAGCCTTATTCCAAAATGGATTAAATTCATTTATTTCCTCAACATTCTACACACAATACCCCATAATGACGATGTGAAAAAGGAGTTTTTGAAATTGTTGCAAATGTATTAAAAATAAAAAAGCTGCAAAATCACATGTACATCAGTATTCACAGCCTTTGCCGTGAAGCTCTAACTTGAGCTCAGGTACATTCTGTTTCCACTAATCATACTTGAGATGTTTCAGCAGCTTGATTGGAGTTCACCTGTGGTAAATTCAGCTGATAGGATATGATTTGTAAAGGCATACACCTGTCTATATAAGGTCTCAGGGTTGACAGTGCATGTCAAAGCACAAACCAAGCATGAAGACAAAGGAATTGTCTGTAGACCTCAGAGACAGGATTGTCTCGAGGCACAAGGAGGGGGAAAGTTACAGAAAACTTTCTGCTGCTATGAAAGTTCCAATGAGCACAGTGGCCTCCATCATCCGTAAGGGGACGATGTTTGGAACCACCAGGACTCTTCCTTGAGCTGGCCGGCCATCTAAGCTGAGGGATCGGGGTAGAAGGGCCTTATTCAGGGAGGTGATCAATAACCCGATGGTCACTCTGTCTGAGCTCCAGCGTTCTTCCGTGGAGAGAGGAGATCCTTACAGAAGGACAACCATCTGTGTAGCAATCCACCAATCAGGCCTGTATGGTAAAGTTGCCAGACGGAAGCCACTCCCCGCCTGGAATTAGCCAAAAGGCATCTGAAGGACTCTCAGACCATAAGAAACTAAACTCTCTGGTCTGTTGAGACTAAAATTGAACTCTTTGGAGTGAATGCCAGGCGTTACGTTTGGAGAAAACCAGGCACCGCTCATGACCAGGCTAATACAATCCCTACAGTGAAGCATGGTGGTGGCAGTACCATGCTGTGGGGATTTTTTTCAGCAGCAGGAACTGGAAGACTAGTCAGGAAAGAGGGAAAGATGAATGCAGCAATGTACAGAGACATCCTGAATGAAAACCTGCTTCAGAGTGCTCTTGACCTCAGACTGGAGTGACGGTTCATCTTCCAGCAGGACAATGGCCCAAAGCACACCGCCAAAATATCAATAGAGTGTCTTCACAACAACTCGGTGAATGTCCTTGAGTGGCCCAGCCAGAGCCCAGATCTAAATCCTATTAAACATCTCTGGAGAGATGTTGATGGCTGTACACTGTCGCTTCCCTTCCAACGTGATAGAGCTTGAGACGTACTGCAAAGAGAAATGGGCAAAAATTCCCGAAGACAGGTGTGCCAAGCTTGTGGCATCACATTCAAAAAGACTTGAGGCTGAAATTGCTGCCAAAGGTGCATCAACAAAGTATTGAGCAAAGGCTGTGAATTAATTTGCAACAATTAAAAAAAGTTTGGGGTCATTATAGGATATTGTGTGTAGAATGTTGAGGAAATAAATGAATGGAATCCATTTTGGAAGGCTGTAAATTAAAAAAGTGAAAAGGTGAAGCGCTATGAATACTTTCCGTATGCGCTGTATATATATCATTGGTTATGTGGTTTATGTGTGCTAAAAGTGTTTTAACGGGTCATTTGTCAGTATAACACACTGTTGGAGCGAGGTTAATGCTCAGTATTCTAATGAGGTCTCATGCACTCGAAGCCTTTGATTACGTTTCTATTGTTAATGCACATATTTACTGTAAACCCATCCCATAATGCATTTCAGGAATACTTCTGAAATACACTGACAGCATTGTTTCTTTTAGTTGTCTCCGTGTGCTTCCATCATCCACAGTTTGCATGATGTATGTCACATCACGCAAAAAAACAAACAAAAAATAAACAGCACTTCCATACTAAAAACCTAATAATTGCAAAATAAACTGTCCATAAATCTTGTGTGTGTGTGTTATCAAAGATGAACTGAATGCTGGAACCAGGTAAGTGTGTGAGGGAGATGTTATAATCTGTCCAAAGTAAATAAATCTCCCAGTATTAGTCCTCCTGGATCGTCTTTTGTTTTCCGTGGATGTGTTGAGGACGTATTGACAGTAATTGCAGCAGCTGTATTATGTCTTGATAGATTTACTCTCCAAGAGCTCGGCTTTGTCTCGACTAGCAGAATAGCAGAGCTTATACACAGTGACGGATATAGCTGGCGTAGCCCGCAGCTCTTTTTACTTGCCACAATGAATAAATAACTCAGTTTGCTTTAGATTTATTGAATTGCGCAGTGAAAGATGTTGCTCTTTACTTTCAGTATTTAGAAAGACGAGAAAGGTCATATGCCAGCTGACTGTTAGTCCATGTGTCCATGTTGTTTAAGTAGAAATACAGTTGAAGTCTGAATTATTAGCCCTCCTGTATATTTTTTTCCCCAATTTCTGTTTAACGGAAATATGTTTTTTTAACACATTTCTGAATATAATAGTTTTAATAACTCATATATAATATATAATGCTGATTTATTTTATCTTTGCTATGATGACAGCACATAATATTTGATTAGATATTAGTCAAAATACTAGTATCCAGCTTAAAGTGACATTTAAAGGCTTAATTAGGTTAAGTTCAGGTAATTAGGTATGTCATTGTATAACAGTGATTTGTTCTGTAGACCAGTGGTCGTGAAACAAACAAAAGGTCGCTTGGTGATTTCCAAAAATCTCATATATGTCATTAAAATATTAGAATTACCATATTTTATCCATAACCTACAGAAGATAAAAATAGTTTTTAAATTACATTATATTTGATATACAGTGCATCCCATTTTGACAATTTATATTTTTATTCATTTCTCAGACCAGACAAAATCTGCGGAAATGTTTTGCTAATTCTGCGGATAATTTTGTAAAAATCTTTGGATTTATGCGGAATGATTTTACCAAGTATTATAACTAAAAACTTTATATATTAATTAAAAACCAATAGCTTTTAACTTGTATTTAATGTTTACAATGCAAATCCAATTAGATCCACTTATTTAGTAAACAAAGCAAGTCTCTCATATAATATATCTACTAAAAGACAGAAAATATGACTTTACTTTAACTGTAGTGTAAAATAATCATATGAAAATTTTAATATTACTATTATTATATCACAATAATATTAGTGAAATTAATTTAAAAACTGAATAAATATAAATTTACACACATTTACACAAGTACATAGACTCAATGATGGGCTAAAAATCTGCGAAAATATGCTGATTTCTGCGTGCGCAGATTCCGTGTAGGCCTAAATATAGGTCAGATATTTTGGTGCATTTAAACAAAACAGATTTATTACACAGATATATTTATTTAAATAATATTTTAGTCATCTAACATCTTGAGAAATAGAAAGATAATACATTTAAATTCATGCAAAATATTGCCAAAGAAATTACACACAACAAAATTCCAACTAAATTTCATAAATTCTTTGCTTCTCTCTTCTATTTTACGTTTTTGTTTAATATTTTCCCTTAACATATACATTTGGGTGTACTAATTTTTGGACTATTATCGTAAGATATTTTGTTCGATTACCTCCAGATTTAGCTTCAGTACTGCCTAATCTATTGTATATGCTCAAATATAACATTGTACAGCTTAATATGGAAAATATTCATTTAAATGAGTGATTTGTAAAGGGGTGTATGCACTGAGCACTGTATACTTAATATTTATTAGTTACATAAAAAACATGCAAATAAAAAGCCATCAGCCTTTATTTTTGTATTTGTTTCCCTTCGATTGAGACCACTGGAGTTATTATACTAGATTAATGACACAGCAAATGTGTTAGTTGCAGAATATTGATTTTACGGCACAATGTTCAACTTTTATGGCATACATTATAAATAAGAGCCGATTTAAATGTTGTTATTCGATTGAATAGGCGTTATTAGTGGTTATTAGCTGATAGATATCAGCCAATAGGGGCCTTCTGCATCTACTGGTAGGCTCAGAAGGCTGTTATCATCCATCCACATGGTTAATCAGCTATAAATAACATGCAGTTGGAAGTTAACAAGAATTATTTATATTATTTATTAAATTTACTATTAATTGTATTTTATTAACATCTACCTCTACCTCAACCCTAAACCCAACCGTCACAGTAATGTAAAAACAGATCTGGATATGGAGTCTTCTCTATTAGTGTAGCTAATTAATCATGTGGATAGATGATTACAGCCTTCTGAGCCTACTAGTAGGCGCAGAAGGCCCATACTGGCCCATATCTATCAGATGATAACCACTGATAATGGCCATTCAATCGAATGATAACATTCAAAGCAGGTGAAAATAAAGCCCACGACTGAACCTGGAGGATGATCTCCAAGTGGTAGTCTCCAAAATTATACCAAGAATAGTCTTGTGCTGTAAACATTGTGCCCACCATTCTCATTAAGTGAGGTTAATATTAAATTACACAAATGAATAATGACTATAACAAATTATATGGTTGTTAGACTGTTACACTTTTTTGTGTTGCCAATATGCTCGTATTTATATGGTTCCTATTGGTGTGTGTGCACCATTGTTATTTTAGGGGTCGCGGGCTGAAAAGTTTGAGAACCCCTGCTGTAGACAATCGAATAAAAAGGCTAATAATAGTCACCTTGAAATGGTTTTCAAAAAATTAAGATCTGCTTTTATTCTAGCTGAAATAAAACAAATAAGAGTTTCTCCAGAAGAAAAAATATTATCAGACATACTGTGAAAAATTTCTTGCTCTGTTAAACATCATTTGGGAAATATTATTTAAATAGAACGAAATAATTCACAGGAAGGCTAATAATTGTGACTTCTCTTGTGGCTGCCTCTGTTTGTCCGCAGTGTGTGATTGTGTGTGTTGTGTTTGCAGGAGCGCTGCAGATCGAGAACAGCGAGGAATCAGACCAGGGCAAGTATGAATGTGTGGCGGTGAACAGCGCGGGAACTCGCTACTCGGCTCCTGCAAACCTCTACGTCAGAGGTAAGATCTTCTTTGATCCAAAATCTGTCCTGTTTCACCTTAATCCACTTACATACAGGTGTTTCTTCAGCCAGAAGAGGAGCTGACACACTTAAAACACACACTTCTCTCTTCTTTTAGCACCCAATGTCTTAATAGAAACACACCGCAGTTCTGTGGTGGACGCTGCACAGAGGCACTTTAAACTGAATCAGGGGATCATGACTCTCAAATCAGTTCTTTGAAATGGAAATGATTCTCTTTAGTTATTAAAAGCTTCTCAGTCTTTGCTGTGAAATTATAAGATGATCTGTATTATTTTTAGTGGTAGTAATTAAAGATTATTTGCACATAATGATCCTAGACCACAATACCAGTCAGAAGTGTATTTGGAAGTTTAGATACATTTTGGTTTATATGTTATTAGAATAAGACAATATTTGGTGGAGATACAACTATTTGAAGTTATGTATACTGAGGATTCCAAAAATCTAAATACACTGCTCAAAAAAATAAAGGGAACACTTAAACAACGCAATTGCTGCGTCCCAATTCGCATACTTATACTACTGCCTAAAACAGGCATGGGCAAACTCAATCCTCGAGGGCCGGTGTCCCTGCAGAGTTTTGCTCCAACACTAATCAAACACACCTGAACACCCTAATTAGTGTCTTCAAGATCACTAGAAAGCTACAAGCAGGTGTGTTTGATTAGGGTTGGTGCAAAACTATGCAGGGACACCGGCCCTCCAGGATCGAGTTTGCCCATCCCTGCCCTAAAAGTATGTACTTTATTTGTGAGGGAAAAGTACACACTTTTGAGTGTGTAACAGAAGAGTATGCAAGTTTTTGGGATGTACTACCTTCTCGTTAACAGCTCGTTGTGTTGCTTAGTTACGAGCCCTGTCAATCATCCACACGTCATCCACATTTCTTTCAAATTTAATTCCCTACCTTACTGGAGAAGCAGCAGCAGCAGGTCAATCTCCCATTCACGAGTCTTTCATGCAGAGAAATCTCCTCAGGTGTTTGGATAATTCTGCATTCAGACGTTAATGTCCAAACACGTCTTTATATAAGTTCAGTATTGTTGTTGCAGATGAAATATAACACAGAAAAGGCGATTAAAACATGTTCCAGTGGGCTAGATATTAATTAACAGTCATACAAACATCTTTACCGAAGCCTTTCTACTTGACGGTTGGTCTCGTGCATCCATCATGTTTGTAGTTTGTTTACACTTTTTTACTAGCGTTTGTAGTTCTAAATCGAATTCACATCCTACGCGCAATGTATTGTGGGCAATATCAGCGGTTAGAGTATGGGCGCTTCTACAATTCTAGTTTTTACCGGAAATAGTAAACCATACGGGAACCTTTTGCATACTCTTTTCAACATACTACGATTTGGGACATACTAATTCTACTTTCAAATACTATTTAGGACGGATAGTATGCAAATTGGGATGCAGCACGAGTAACTTCAAGTCAATCACACTTCTGTGAAATCAAACTGCCCACTTTGGAAGCAACACTGATTGACAATCAATGTCACATGCTGTTGTGCAAATGGAGTAGACAACAGGTGGAAATTATCAGCAATTAGCAAGACTCCCCCAATAAAGCTGCGGTCACACTTAACTTTTCTTCCCATAGACTTCCATTCATATGCACGTGAATGCGTCAGACCAGAAACACGGGGTCATGCGTCAAGTTTCGCAGGTTGCTGCGGTGCAAGGTTCAAGCTTGGTGAACTCTGACCTGCGAAATCGCATCACTTGACTGCGTGAGGCCAATCGAGGATCAAAACATGACGTCTGGACAGAAATTTAAAACATTGAGCAATCGCTCGATTTTGTAATGTCTAATCATCTTATTTAATCCCGCCCCTTTTCGCAGCGCCGTACGACAGAATTTCGCACACACAAAGCCCGGTGTGACCGTAGCTTAAAGGAGTGGTTCTGCAGACCACTTTTCAGTTCCTGTGCTTTCTGGTTGATGTTTTGGTCACTAATTAATGTTGGCGGGGCTTTCACTCTAGTGGTAGCATGAGATGGAGTCTACAACACACACAAGTGGCTCAGGTAGTGCAGAATTTTGTTGTCAGCACATTCAACTTTGGAAAGAAGAAAGTATTTAATAGGAAGATTTCATTCATTCAGATCTAGGATGTGTTATTTTAGTGTTCCCTTTATTTTTTGAGCAGTGTGTTTAAGAATACCTTTTGAAATTTGTCCATGTTAAGTCTTTAGCTATTAACATTACTAATCAAAATGAGCTTTGATATATTTACTGTAGGACATTTACAAAATATCCTCATGGATTCTTCTTTAATATTATAATGATTTTTGGCATAAAGGAAAATGTATATTTTTGACCCATTTAATGCCCAAATATACCCATGCAGAATAGTTTTGTGCTCCAGGGTCACATATATTTATTTTATAGCAAATGAACTTCCACAAAGGTATTTTCATAGCACATTATTGAATCTTGAATAAATCTATTGAAATGTACAGTTTCAAGAAAACAGATTAATTCAAATGAGTCAGACATGTATTTTATATATATATATATATATATATATATATATATATATATATATATATATATATATATATATATATATATATATATATACATTAATAATATTATTATTATTATTATTATAATAAGAAGAATTTATATAATAATAAGAATAATATATATATATATATATATATATATATATATATATATATATATATATATATATATATATATATATATATAGTACACACCCCCTTATTAATTTGTCAGTCAATATACAGTATTTTGACAGTATATTTTGGAACATTAAAATAAAACAGCTTCATTAAACAGTTATATTCATTGATAAAGAGTGTGGTCACGTAATATTTTTAGTAATAGAAACAAACATTTAATTTGACTTAATAATTTTTCCCAAACATACTCATTTTGCTGTACTTATTTTTAATCTTAAGTTATTTTATTAGATTAGTTCCAGTTTTACCTTTGGTACTGACTAATCTAATGCATTTACACCAATATATTATCTTGTACACTGAAAAAAAAATGAGATAATTGCTTGGATTTACAAGTTTTCTTTTTCAGATAAATGGTTATAAACAATGTATTTGGGCTTAATTTAAATAAACAAATTAAATTGAACGTTACTAAATGAAAGTTAAATTCAACCCATATACATTTTCAGTGTATAACATGCTATAGAAAGAGTTGATTCAACAGAGAGATCTGTAAAGGGTTTATAACACTAAAATATTTAAGAGCATTTACATTGACACAAATACATAAGCAAGGACATTTTGGGCTGATTGGCTGGGTCACTGATCAAAAGATCTGATTCTCTTACATAAAATAAGCTTCTTAACTACTATACTTTGACGTTATGATTGTCTTCATGACTTTTTTTATAACTTCAAGGTGATTACTGATGATACAGTGTAAAAATATGTGTGCTTAACTTTTATAGTCATCTCAACTTACAACCAAACTGACTAAAATATTAAGATTAACTTTGTATAACTTAACAAATTGAGTTGAAACCTGATTAACTTATTAAAATAAGTTAAAGCAACATAAAGTATTTGTTGTTTTGACTTTGTCATTACAATTTTTACAGCGTAGATGATCGATTACTGTTTCTTTATGTCACAGTTATTATATTTACATGATTTTTGTCCATTGTTTATTAAGTATATTTCAAATATATTTGATAACGTTATTATAGCATAAATTTAGCATGTTGAGAAATGGCTAATTCAAATAAAGCATTCTGCTGGTCATGAAAGTCTGCTGGTTGAGACTTGCAGGCCAGATTGGAGAATCCCGTTGTGGAAATTCCCTCATTAATGGTGGGATCTATTACATTCAGAGACCATGTTTCAAAGACAACCTTTTCCTTTTACACACACACACACACACACACTTTTGCCTGGCAAGTACTTAAAGATCTTTAAATGCAGACCTTGGTGATACGATGCTCTTTGATAGTGTGAATTTTGCCTGTGTGTGTGTGAAATGAAAGCAGGGGAAATGAGAACAAGACTCGAATCTTTGTCCATAAATTCTCCTGGTCTTCTTCCTTAAGCTCTCCACCAATGAGAGAGGAGCTCATATAAATGATGCATGGAGGAGATCATATCAAGTGAATTCTCTCAGGAACCCTATGATCTTTACACAGACCACACACACACACACACACACACTCTCTCTCTCTTGATGAATGACATTTAATATATATGTATGAGTATCTGATGCTTTATGGCCAGAGAGAGAGATGTTCTCGTTTTGTTAGTCCATGAATTTTTCAATGGTGGTGTCATTCTTTTATTGCTTTTTTTATTCAAGGATGTACTATTGATGTGTGTTCATGCTTGAGTGAACATTAGGGGCTTATCACTATATGTTGCATTGTTGTTTTGTAACTAATGAGATGCTGTAAGAAGATATAACTCTCATTATATGTCTATATATGTTAAATATTACATATTTTATAATATGTTGGTATACGTTTTATATATTAAAATTAAATATTTATGAAAAGTACATATAGATTAAATATTATGTCAGTGTTTAGTTTTTTTTTTCTCGTGCTTCTGGTGAATAAGGTTTAAAAAATCGCTTTGAATATAGGGATGAATAAAATGTTGACGTTTGGTGTATGTAAGTACTGCTGAAGTGGAGATTTATGACTCCAATCAATAATAAAAAAATGGAAAGAGAAAATCGACTGTAAAAAATCTGTAGATATAAATTGGTAAAGTGCTAAAAAAATAACTTAATAGACAAAAACAGCCAATAAGCCCATAAAAAGGCCAAACAAAGGTTTAGCACACTTTTTAAAATAAAAATGGAAGCCAAGCATTATTTTATCTCATGGAAATGTTAATAAAGGTGTTAAGTTCACTGAGATTTAATCAGTGCATCAGAAAAATCTGAAAAAGTGCACATGTATTTTCATTAATGTGAAGGATATAATTTATTTTATAAAGCGTTTCAATAATTGTATTATTAAACTGATATTGTTAACT
>NC_079440.1:4880035-4895035 GCF_903798145.1 Danio aesculapii
GACAGACAGACAGACAGACAGACAGACAGACAGACAGACAGACAGACAGACAGACAGACAGACAGATAGATAGATAGATAGATAGATAGATAGATAGATAGATAGATAGATAGATAGATAGATAGATAGATAGATAGATAGATAGATAGATAGATAGATAGACAGACTGTTTAAATTGGTTCATAAAAGACGATGCGGTGGCGCAGTGGTTAGCACTTTCGCCTTGCAACAAAAAGGTCGCTGGTTTGAACCTCGGCTGGGTCAGTTGGCATGTTCTCCCCTTGTTGGCGTGGGTTTCCTCTGGGTACTCCAGTTTCCCCCACAGTCCGAAGACATATAGCTAAATTGGGTATGCTAAAATTGACCATAGTGATTGAGTGTGTGTATGAATGAGTGCATGGATGTTTCCCAGTGATGGGTTGCAGCTGGAAGGGCATCCACTGTGTAAAACATATGCTGGATAAGTTGGCGGTTCATTCTGCTATGGCGACCCCAGATTAATAAAGGGACTAAGCTGAAAAGAAAAAAAATAAATTAATGAATGTATCACCAAAATGGACAGTATGAGAGCAAACCACACCAAAAATAAAACTCAACATCGAGTTTGATCCATACCAAAGCAAATAAACGAACACACTTTCCTGGCATGATCCCAACCAACCAATTAATTAGTATTACAGGCCCATAGCCAGCCTGGTTAAAGGGGTGAGGGGGGGGGGGGTTCTCTCAAAAAAGTGGACGTTTTTGAAGTTATTCACCTCATTTTCTATTTAATTATAAGATTTATATACTGAATTTAGGTTACACTTCAAGCACTATTTTTAGCTGAATTAGCTTGTCGGATGGTCTTCCTAACCACACCTTTTAATAATTTAGAATAAAGGTTACTTGTCAAATGTTTTCTCTTAAAAACAAAAAATAAAAAATAAAAAAAACAATACAGTAGTGGAACTTCACTTATGTCAAATGTTTTCTATCTATCTATCTATCTATCTATCTATCTATCTATCTATCTATCTATCTATCTATCTATCTATCTATCTATCTATCTATCTATCTATCTATCTATCTATCCATCCATCCATCCATCCATCCATCCATCCATCCATCCATCCATCCATCCATCCATCCATCCATCCATCCATCCATCCATCCATCCATCCATCCATCCATCAACTTGTCTGTCTGTCTGTCTGTCTATCTATCTATCTATCTATCTATCTATCTATCTATCTATCTATCTATCTATCTATCTATCTATCTATCTATCGTTCTATCGTTCTATCTATCTATCTATCTATCTATCTATCTATCGTTCTATCTATCAAATTGTCTGTGTCTGTCTATCTATCTATCTATCTATCTATCTATCTATCTATCTATCTATCTATCTATCTATCTATCTATCTATCTATCTATCTATCTATCTATCCATCCATCCATCCATCCATCCATCCATCCATCCATCCATCCATCCATCCATCCATCCATCCATCCATCCATCCATCCATCCATCCATCCATCCATCCATCCATCCATCCATCCATCCATCAACTTGTCTATCTATCTATCTATCTATCTATCTATCTATCTATCTATCTATCTATCTATCTATCTATCTATCTATCTATCTATCTATCTATCTATCTATCTATCTATCTATCTATCTATCTATCTATCTATCTATCTATCTATCTATCTATCTATCTTGTTTTTTTGGTAAAAAAACACTTGGGAAATATTTGAGAATTTTAAACATTTCAAGCCCTTCAGCTGTACATTGCAGTTTCCCAACAAAGCCTAAATCAACCCCTCATTCGGCCTTGACTGTTCAGCATAGACCCTGAGTTCACGTTTCTCTCCAGTGTTTGTGTAGGGCTTTATTTGAGTTGCTTGATGCAGTAAAGCACATCTTTGATGCTGATTAGAGACTGATTCTACAATAATCCTCTGACCAGAAGATTTACAAGTAATGTCCATTACTGACAGCAGAAATATTGGCAGGATAAGGAGTTTGGTTGTTGAGGAATTCTTCTCTGATCGCTGCTTGTTTTGGAGAGTTCTCCAGTCCTGTTTTTTTATTCTCCATTAATCAGATAATACAGGAATTTAATTTGTTGCTCTGTTGTATATGTGTTACTCAATGCGTTTGCTCTGTTTTGGTCTATATGCCGCACATGCATGCTCTGTTGGTTATCGCTGATGTGTGTTTTTCTGCTTCATGCTTGCACGGCCATTGATGTGCTTGTCTATGTGTGTGTGTGTGTGTGTGTGTGTGTGAGAAATCACTTGTGCTTTGAATAAACCCCAGCAACCTGCAATCAGCCTGTATACCCGTAAAACGAAGCCCCTAGAGATTTGTTGCTTTCCTTCTCTCTCTCTCTTTTCAAAATAGCATGCATGTTTGTGCGCATGTCTAACAGCAAGCTTTCATTTGCTCTCACTCTCACGAGATCGGTGACTAAAGTGTGTATTGCCCTAACCTCACCGCGGTCGCTGCCATCACTCAGTTTTACTAGCCAGCAGAGACTTTCTCTCCAACTTTCTTAACAAACTCTAACTCTCGCCACCATGTCCGGACCATGCCTATCATTTCATTTATTTATTTATTTATTTATTATTATTATTATTTTTTATTATTTATTATTTATTTATTTTATTCTATTTCACTTTTTTATTTTATTTTAATTCAATTTACCTTTATTTACCCTTTTTTATTGATTTAATTCAATTGGATTTTTATTAATTTTATTATATTTATTTTAATTTCATAAGATTTTTCTTTAATTTGATCCCATTCAATTGGATTTTTATTTTATAGTTTATTTTATTATTGTTAATATTATTATTATTATTATTATTATTATTATTATAATTATTTATTATTATTATTATTATTGTTATTATTATTATTATTATTATTATGTATTAATTAATTAATTAATTAATTATTTTACTTTGATAAAAAATTTATTTTATTTAAATTTTATTTTATTTCAATTTACCTTTTTATTTTTATTTTATTGATTCAATTCAATTGGAGTTTTTATTAATTTTATTATATTTATTTTAATTTGATTACATTTTTCTTTAATATATTCCATTCAATTGGATTTTTATTTTATAGTTTATTTTATTATTGTTAATATTATTTTTATTATTATTATTATTATTATTATTTATTTTGTTTTGATTTGATTCAACTGGATTTTTATTTATTGTTTATTTTAATTATTATTATTATTATTATTATTATTATTATTATTATTATTATTATTATTATTAATTAATTAATTAATTAATTAATTATTTTACTTTGATTAATTTTTTTTTATTTAAATGTTATTTTAATTCAATTAACTTTATTGATTCAATTCAATTGGATTTTCATCAAAAATTTATCATATTTATTTTAATTTAACTAAATTAAGTTTTATTTTAATTTGATTCGATTCAATTGAATTTTGATTTTATTATTATTATTATTATTATTATTATTATTATTATTATTAATTTATTTCATTTTATTTTATTTTGATTAATTCACTTTTTATTTTATTTTATTTTTGTTTAATTTTATAGAAGACTGTCTTGAAGGCTGCCATCACTCAGTTTTACAAGCCAGCAGAGACTTTCTCTCCAACTTTCTTAACAAACTCTAACTCTCGCCATCATGACCATCTCTCATGTCCATGGATAACATCATCCTCTCCATGTACAGTGACTAACGTGGATTAATGTGATGTTTCTCTCACACTCTTACACCTGCAGGGCTATTCCTGCTAAACTAACACACTTAACTCGGTCCCCAAAGTCCAAACTCTAAGATGATGATCAGTCTGGCCGCCTCTGGCCACGGCCGGCACAGATCAGATTGTGCTCAGTGTTTACCTGACTCCAGTCAATAAGGGTTGTAATAAATATTGATTTACTGTACCCAAGCTTCAGCAATATGTTCAGATATATAGGCAGAGGCTAAAGTTATATGGTACATAAGTATACAGTAGCCACAAAACTTTTATCAATTCATTAAAGGGAAAGTTCAACCAAATATGAACATTTCTTCACCGTTTATTCGCACTTGGGTGGTTCTATGTATACACCTAAGAACTTCAAAACAAGATATTTAGAAAAATGTTGAGCCATCGATATGCATAGTAGGAACAAAAAAATATGATGTAGCAACAGTTTTATTCATGTCACATTAGTGACGTCCTCAAAGACCTTACTGCTTTTTTTCTGACTGCACACATTAATCAGCTTTCAACAAGGACAAATTTATCCGATTTAAATTAAATTTTACTTAATTCAGTTTTAATGTATTTTATTTTACTTGGATTTGAGGATTTTTATTTTATTTTGATTCTACTCAATTATTGTTTTGTTTTGTTTTTTTTTTTTCATTTTATTTTATTAAACTCTTTTATTGTATTAGATTTTTTTTTTGATTTAGTAAATGTTTATTTTTATTTTGATTTGATTTAAATTTATTTTGTTACATTTTTATTTTATTATATTTTATTTAGATTTTATTTTAATTTAATATATATTTCTTTGTATTTTATTTAGATTTTAATTTATTATTGAATTTTATTTTATTTTATTACAGTAAATGAAACTTATTTTTGCATGTTTAGGTATCATATATATATATATATATATATATATATATATATATATATATATATATATATATATATATATATATATATATATATATATATATATATTATGAAAAGGTCCAAAAAATACTTTATTTTAATTTAATTTTAATTTATTTGCTTGTTTGCTTGCTTTTAGTTTGATTCAACTTTAATTAATTTTTTAATATTTGATTTGATTCAACTTGATTTTAATTTTATTTTGGTTCGACTCAATTAGTTTTCTTTTTTTATTTTATTTTAAATGATTATATAATTGTATTTATATATTTTTTCATTTATTTTAGTAAATGTTTATTTAATTTTTATTTGTTTTCAATTTATTTTGTTACATTTTTATTTTATACTATTTTACTTAGGTTTAATTTTGATTTATCATATTTTGATTTTAATTTATTTGATTACATTTGATTTTAATTTATTTTATTTTATTACAGTAAAGGAAACTATTATTTTTGTTATATACATATTTACTAATATAAAAATATTTAACATTTATGAAAATGTCCAAAAAATACTTTGTAGGTTATTTATTTATTTATTTATTTATTTATTTATTTGCTTGCTTTTAATTTAATTCAACTTTAATTCATTTTTTTATATTTGATTTGATTCAACTTGATTTTTATTTTATTTTGATTTGATACTGTTATTATGTTATTCTATTTATATTTTATTACATTTTTATTTTATTTTATTACAGTAAATAGAAACTATTATTTTTGCATCTGTTTAATTATCATGAAAATTCCAAAATACTTTGCATTTATTTGTTTTATTTATTTATTGATTGATTGATTTATTGATTTCCCTGTGATGGGTTGCAGCTGGAAGGGCATCTGCTGCATAAAACATATGCTGGATAAGTTGGCGGTTCATTCTGCTGTGGCGACCCCTGATTAATAAAGGGACTAAGCAGAAAAGAAAATGAATAATTTATTTTTATTTATTTACTTTATGTATTTAATTTATGTGCTTGCTTGCTTGAATCAGACTCAGTGTGTTAGGATTCTGTGCATGATTTTTTTTAATGACATGACTAAAAAATGTACAAAAATTTCAGATCTTAGTGTTCAAACCCCTTACTACTTTTCTCACTGCACACAATAATCAACTTTCAACTATTACAGATTTATCAGATTTGATTTGGACTCATTTATTTGGCTAGTTTGAGTTTGACACTATTGTAAAGTTTGTTGCAACACACCTGATTATGCAAAAAAAATCACATCATACTCAAGTAAAGCAAATGTGCGTGCAAGAGAAGAGTTTATTGCTGGAGGTTGGGCAAAGAACTTTCCAAAAACTGCCATCAAGTCAAATAAATACTGAGCATTTATAATCCCTCAGCCTCATACTGTCCTCATTTATCCACAATCATTTCCCGAGTCTGGAAACAAGCAGGCAATGGAAGGAAATGAGCAGGTAATGTTCAGATTTGGAAGTGAGCTGGAGTCCCTGAGAAGTGAGACTTGTTTATCTGTGAAATATAAGCAGACGTGTGGCCGCAGAGCCCCCTGTTAAACCATCTGCCATCTGAAAACAATTCCACCTCATATACTGAGAGACATTATGAAAGATCAGGTTATTAGCCGTCTCTCAGAAGACTGCTTACCCGTGAAGTCTACAGAAAATGTTCTTCGTTTATGGGATCTCTGCAGATACACAGTGCTTTTGTTGTGTATTCAGTGGAATGGATGGTTTGGCCTTTTGGCTACACACCAAAAATAAAAGAGTTTGATCAGTCTAAAATGTTAGATGCAGTTGAATGCAGCTATATGCAAAAGAACATAAGTAAATGAATAAAAACATTTCCAAAATGGACATTATCTAAAAATATATATGCAAAGATGTGGTAAATATATTATATTCACATATAAAGGCTGAATGCATAATCAAATTAGCTATTATATTTAATAATTAAAGATGCAATGGGTCCCAATTTAGACCCATTTAGGGTCATGCAAAGACATTTAGAACAATTAGAAATAAATTACTGAATTTGGTGAAAAGTTCCCGGTCCCTGTTTATATCAATGAAACCATAAAGGAAATATGCTTTACATCACTAAACTATTAGTCACAACAATGAGAAAGTCGTATGATCGAGATTAATCGCATCCAAAATACAGGTTTATATTTACTAAATATATTTGTGTGTACTGTGTATATTTTTGTGTATGTAAATATCTGCATAACTATATTGTATAAAATATTTATATATAATGCAAATTCTTGTTTTAACTGTTTTTTATTAAACTTTTATAAACATAGTTTACACATAACATTTACTTAATGTTTACATTCCCAAAAAAATAAACAGATAAAAATAATACATAAAGAAATTGATAAATAAATAAATAAAGCCTCAATATAAAGACAATAACTACAACAAACCCCCTGACAACATTTAAAAGATAAACAAATTCTATATAAGTATACAGTTGAAGTCAGAATTATTAAACCCCCTTTTAATTTAATTTTTTTTTTATTTTGTATTTTTGAAATATTTTCCAAATGATGTTTAACAGAGCAAGGAAATTTTCACAGTGTGTCTGATAATATTTTTTCTTCCGGGGAAAGTCTTATTTGTTGTTGTTTTTTGGCTAGAATAAAAAACATTTTAAGGTCAAAATTATTAGCCCCTTTAAGCTATATATTTTTTCGATAGTCTACAGAACAAACTATTATGTTTAGAAATGTGTTGAAGAAAACTTCTCTCTGTTTAACAGAAATTGGGGGTAAAAAATAAACAGAGGAGCTAATAATTTAGGGGGGCTAATAATTCTGACTATAACTGTACTTACACTGAAATTGATAATTAATTACAATGTAATTATTTTGCATATACATGTACTTATGCTTGATTAAATACCTGCATGTATAATTACATCTGTAATTAATTTCTGTAATTACTTTCATAAGAATTACACTGTTGACCCATCTTACACCCTCACACGTATCCCAACTCAAGTGTTCTGCAATACATTATGAACACATTAAGTGCAAGTATATAGTATTTAGGACCACTTAATATAAAGTGGGACCCAAAATCTTATCTTGGATGTGATTAATCACGATTAATCGTTTGACAGCACTTTTTATACACTCACCGGCCACTTTAATAGGTACACCTTACTAGTATCGGGTTGGACTCGCTTTTGCCCCTTTTAGTGAGCCTGTGTGAATTGTAGCCTCATTTTCCTGTATTTAGCTGACAGGAGTGGCACCCGGTGTGGTCTTCTGCTGCTGTAGCCCATCCACCTCAAGGTTGGACGTGTCAGGCGTTCAGAGATGCTCTTCTGCAGACCTCGGTTGTAACGAGTGGTTACTTGAGTTACTATTTCTGCTCTGACCTCTGGCATCAACAAGTCATCGGTGCCCACAGAATTGTCACTCACTGCATATTTTCTCTTTCTCTGACCATTCTCTGTAAACCCTAGAGATGGTTGTGCGTGAAAATCCCAGTAGATCAGCAGTTTCTGAAATACTCAGACCAGCCTGCCTGGCACCAACAACCATGCCACGTTCAAAGTCACTTAAATCACCTTTCTTCCTCATTCTGATGCTCGGTTTGAACCGTAGCAGATCGTCTTGACCATGTCTAGATGGCTAAATGCATTGAGTTGCTGCCATGTGATTGGCTGATAAAAATAATTGTGTTGAAGAGCAGTTGGACAGGCGTACCTAATAAAGTGGCCGCTAAGTGTACATATTACATACTTATTATACTGTGTTCGTGTAAAGATGATCAATTTAACTATATAACGGTGCATAGCGTGCCATTCAATAAGACTATAAATAAATACGACATCAGAGCCAAAAGATATCCTTCAGAACCAGATGTGGTGAATATTTAGTGCTCTCAGCTCTAATCCTTTAATTTACTTTGGCATTTGTCTCTTCAGATTAATTATTAAATTGTCGTCAGACCTCATTTATTTTTCATATTTCTCATATATGCTTGATTATGATTAAACAGCCCAGATATGACTGGTGTATATCCAGAGGCACTCCTAAAACCTCTACCTCTATCTGTGTTTTGCTTATATTATTATCTGCGCTCCTCCAACAGTCCGACGAGTCCCACCACGTTTTTCAATCCCTCCCACCAATCACGAGGTGATGCCGGGCGGCAGCGTGAACCTCACCTGCGTGGCGGTGGGCGCTCCGATGCCCTATGTGAAGTGGATGAAGGGCGAACAGGAGCTGACCAAAGAAGAGGAGATGCCCATCGGCCGAAATGTGCTGGAGCTCACCAACATCCGCCAGTCGGGGAACTACACCTGCGTGGCCATATCATCACTGGGCATGATCGACACCACAGCTCAGATCACTGTTAAAGGTAAGAACAGTTCAGATTCAGATGCATGTCACACATTCACATCTTAAATCTTAAGCTATGTTGAGTTTTCTTTAAAACATACAGCTGAAGTCAAAATGATTTATCCTCCTGTGGTTATTTTTTTTCTTCTTTATTCAAATATTTTCTAAATGATGATTAACAGAGCAAAACATTTTTCACAGTATTTCTGATCATATTTTTTCTTCTGGAGAAAGTTTTATTTGTTTTATTTCGGCAAGAATAAAAGCAGTTTTTATTTATTTTTTACCATTTTAAGGTCAAAATTATTAAGCTTTTTTTTCGATAGTCTACAGAACAAACCACTGTTTTACATTAACTTGCCTGATTACCCTAACTTGCATAATTAACCTAATTACCCTAGTTAAGTCTTTACATTGCACTTTAAGCTGGATACTAGTATCTTAAAAAATATCTAGTCAAATATTATTTACTGTCATCATGGCAAAGATAAAATAAATCAGTTATTAAAAATGAGTTATTAAAAATATTAGGTTTAGAAATATGTGGAAAAAATCTTCTTTCTAAACAGGAATTGAAGAAAAAATATACATGGATGCTATTAATTCAGGAGGGCTAATAATTCTGACTTCAACTGTATATAATTAAGTCTCAGGCTCACCATAGCGGCATATTTAGCTGCATATTTCTGCATTTAGTTGATGACAAATACAGTAACATTCTGCAATATATAACAGTTTAAAATTAAAATAGTTTTTAAAATAGTTATGTATTTCTGTGATGCAAAGTTTTCTGTTCTGGGTGTTTCCCAGTACTGGGTTATGGCTGAAAGGGCATCCATTGCGTAAAACATATGCCGGAATAGTTGGCTGTTTATTCTGCTGTGGTGACCCCTGATGAATAGGGACTAAGCTGAAGGAAAATTAATGAATTTGTATCATATACAGATACCTTGCCTGTGCGTGTGCGTGCGTGTGCGTGCATGTGTATGTGCGTGTGCGTGCGTGCGTGTGTGTGTGTGTGTGTGTGTGTATATATAAATATATATATATATATATATATATATATATATATATATATATATATATATATATATATATATATAAATATATATGTGTGTGTGCATGTATGTATGTATGTATGTATGTATGTATGTATAAATACATGTACATACGTATACATATGTGTATATGTGTATATATATATATATATGTATGTGTGTGTGTGTATATATATATATATATGTATGTATGTATGTATGTATGTATGTATGTATAAGTACGTACAAACATACACACATTTAACACATGCATGCAAGATATCTGTATATGATACATATATATATATATATATATATATATATATATATATATATATATATATATACACATACATACAGTTTTTTGTGAAAACTGTGATGTGATTCTTTATTTAAAAGACGTTAAGTACCAGTTGTTTTGTAACATCTGTAGTCACATTCTAAATGTCTTTGCTATCACGTTTGATCAATTGAATGTGTGCTTTCTAAATAAAAAAGGCTAACATTTCTTTCAACGACAAGACATCCAACTACCTAAAAAACAATTATAAATAACTATTATACAGGCACTTCAACAAAACAACTTGTTTTAATCACTTTGCATGCTAAATTTGCACCTACACAATGAAGAACTTTTGACTTTTTGGAAAGTACACTGAAAAAAAATATTCGTTGGATTTACTCAATTTTTTGTAAGGTAAGTGGTTGCAAACAGGATGGCAAGGTGGCTCAGTGGCTCGCCTCACAGCAAGAAGGTCGCTGGTTTGAGTCCCGGCTGGACCAGTTGGCGTTTCTGTGTGGAGTTTGCATGTTCTCCCCGTGTTGGTGTGGGTTTCTTCAGGGTGCTCCGGTTTCCCCCACAGTCCAAACACATGCGCTATAGGGGAAATGGATTAACTAAATTGGCCAAAGTGTATGAGTGTGTGTGAATGTGAAAATGCATGGGTGTTTCTCAGTACTGGGTTGCGGCTGGAAGGGCATCCACTGTGTAAAACGTATGCCGGAATAGTTGGCTGTTCATTCTGCTGTGGCTACCTCTGAAAAAGAGACTAAGCAGAAGGAAAATGAATGAATGAGTGCAAACAATTTATATGGGCTGAATTTAAACAAAGAAATTAAGTTAAACAAATTTGATTTGTTTGTTTATATTCAGCGCATATAAATTATTTGCAATCACTTACCAGATAAAGTAAATCTAATGAATTATTTTTTCTGTGTAGTAATACAAAACTCTTTACACTCAAAGAAAATAGTAATACTCTTTAAACAAAAATCAACTCATTGCATTGTGGAAGTTGTGTATGTTTGGTTGTCGTGATTCAATGACTTATTTGAATCTTTTCCCCCTAGTTACCAGTACAGCCAGCAAGTGTTGATATGAGTTGTTTACTTAAAGTCTGTGATTATCTGTGATTATCTAGACGGTAATAAACAAAGTTGCTCTAATCAGATTGGAGGCTGGGCCCAGAAATGTCGAGAGTGAAATCTCATCAATAACCCACTCATGGGGATTCCCAGCGACCCAGACAGACAGCGCATGCAATCAGCTCATCAATGTTTCATCAGAGCCGAAATGCGATGAGGAGATCTCTCTCCTCCTTTTTTTCCCGCCTCGACAGAGCCAACAAATTCTCTGAGCTCAGAATCATCATTAAGGATTATTTTTAGGGCTGCTGCACGATAATGAATCCATTCGAAACATCTCATTGTCCCAGAATGATCACGTTAAACGCTTGTTTGAAAGACTGCACTGTGATTCAGGAAACTTGAAACTTGACTGCAACATAGTAGAAAATAGCCATAAATTAGCAGTTTTCCTTATTTTGTGATTCAATTTTTCCCCATTATTGTTTATGTTTTTTAAATGCATTATGGGACCTTGATCTTTCTTCCAACAACTTTTTTTTTGTTTTATTTATTTATTTATTTGTGATTTTCTTTTCTTTTTCAAGTTTTAACAAAACATTTTGTAAAATTAAGGTTGTAATTTTTTCCCATAGTGACCCTTGTTGCTGAAATAAATTGACAAACTAGTTAAATTAAAATAAAATTGCAACAAAAATATAATAAAGCAAAATAAAGTCGGTCTATCATTCAGTCGACAGCGGCCTCAAACAAAAACGGCAAAAAAGTACCTCCTGGGACATATTTTGTGCTCTCCAGAAATGTATACAGGGGTACATATCCATAATAAGCCTGGGTTGGAATTTTCATGTTTGGGTGAACTAGCCCTTAAATCACCATTAGCAACAGCATAGCAACCATCAACAACAGCCTAACATTATAACAGCAAGCATCATTTTTGTTAGCCCAAATTATTTAGAGTTCAGCATAAGTTTTCCTCTGTAGCATCACCGTAGTGTATTAGTTTCTAATGTATGCTGTTCTGAACTTCCCATTAGGCAGTGATTGTGCGTTTATTGCTGTGTCTGGGGAAGAGTTTAAAATAAAGAATTTAGAGCAGGACTCAAAGAGAATTGGAGCTCAGTTCATGCAAATGCAGTTGCAGCATTGATTAAAGAAGAGCCAATCATTTCTACAGCATGTTGAGTGTGTATTGTGAGTATTTCTCACCATGCTGCTCTGCCTTTTTCTGTCATACATGATCATGTTATCTGAGGTTAATACTGTGTGTTCTGACTTTCTGGCCTGTACTGTAGCCACTGTAATGATTTTAATCGTCCTAAAGCTGCGGGTTTCATTGTGTTTTTCTGTCCTTATCCACACGGCTGCTGCTTATTCAAGCTGATCTGTTTGGATCCTGACAGCTGTCCGATCACATACACCACAAAAGTTGTTTAGCGTCAATTTCAGAAGCTATTTCATGACGGTGCAGCCATTTTTTCCTCCTGACTGTGGAAATATGGTGAGCTGAAGGAACCAGTCTATAATACAGACACAGAATGATCATAATAACAGTGTTTAACACGGCACATTTTGCGCCGTTCGTGTCAAATGCCAGATCATTACTGCATATCTGCTCGGAGAAATGTCACGGATGTATTTGCATTCATTCGAAATATGTTAGCATGTCAGAACAAGTGGTTTCAAAGGGTAACCATTTCTTTCAAATAAAAAAAGGAGGACACTTTTGAGGACACTTTCAGAATAAAGAAATGAAAAATAATCCGACAGCTATAAGCAATGGTAGAGTTTTATTTCCCTGTTTCTTTTTCTCTAGATGCATACAGTTGAAGTCAAAATGTATTTATTTATTTATTTTTCATTTCTTTTTAAATATTTCCCAACTGATGTTTAACAGAGCAAGGAAATTTTCACAGTGTGTCTGATAATATTTTTTCTTCTGGAGAAAGTCTTATTTGTTTTATTTCGTCAGTTTAATTTTTTAAAAACCATTTTAAGGTCAATATTATTAGCCCCTTTAAGCTATATATTTTTTCAATAGTCTACAGAACAAACCATCGTTATACAATAACTTACCTAATTACCCTAACCTGCCTAGTTAACCTAATTAACCTAGTTAAGCCTTTAAATGTCACTTTAAGCTGTATAGAAGTGTCTTGAAAAATATTTAGTTAACTATTATTTACTGTCATTATGGCAAAGATAAAATAAATAAGTTATTAGAAATCAGTTATTAAAACTATTATGTTTAGAAATGTGTTGAAAAAAATCTGCTCTCTGCGAAATGGAAATTGGGGGAAAAAAATAAACGGGGGCTAATAATTCTGACTTTAACTGTATGTCAGGTCGGCGCAATAGCCTAGTGGTTAGATTGTCGACATATTGTACAGTAGCATGTCAGGGCGTCCCGAGTTCGAATCCCAGCTCGAGGACATCTCCCTACCCTACCTCCCTCTTTCTCTCTCCAACTTCTCTTCCTGTCTAAATACTGTCCTGTCTAATAATGGAAAAAAGGCCAAAAATAAATCTTACAAAACAATAAAATGTGTGTGTTAGAATTGCTTTAGACGTTTATAAGGAAAAGATTGTCTGTATATTTGATTGCTTTTCCAATATTTTCACATGTTTGATCTTTTACTAAATATTACTCAGAATAATCATTATTTTAATGTGATTTTAGCGATTACTACTACGAAAACATTATTTTATTTTATATTTTATTATAATATGTTTTAGTGTAGCTCACTCTAAGTGGCTTACAACACCCTAGCAACAACATAAATACATTAAAAAAACATCTTTGCTTGTCCAAACGAATTTAAAATGAGCTAAAACAACACAATTCTTGTTAGTGTTTTTTTAGTGTGTTATTTTAGTGATTACTACTAAAACATCATTTTATTATTCATAATTGGTAATTAATCAATATTACTGTTCTTTTAAAGTCAGTTAACTAATATTATTTAGTTTTATTCATTTCTCACTTCATTTCAAATACAGAAACCCCTTTTTTATGGTTGTCAGAAGCAACAGCACCACTTATTTGGACATTCATTCATTCATTCATTCATTCATTTTCCTTCAGCTTTGTCCCTTACTTATCAGGGGTCGCCACAGCGAAATGAACCACCAACTATTCCAGCGTATGTTTAATGCAGTGATGCCCTTCCAACTGCAACTCAGTATTGGGAAACACCAATGCACACTCATTTACACACACTACAGCCAATTTACTTCATCCAGTTTAGCTATAGCGCATGTCTTTGGACTGTGCCTGAACCAGCGACCTTCTTGCTGTGAGGTGACAGTGCAAGCCACTGAGCCACCATGCCTCCCCCTTATTTGGGCATTGTATAATTATTTTCTATAGGGAATATTTGACATAAATTAACAACACAGTGTGTGTTTTAAATAAAAACCCCATTAAAAATCAATTCCAGGTGCAAATGCTAAGTGCTCCTTAATTCACCACCAGCACTTCTTGTGTTTTAGATATAATTGGTGTCTAATTTGCTGTTAAAATGAAGTGCATTGAGCTGCACCGAGTGTGAATTCACTCTAATAAATGAAAGAAAACACATCACAAGCTGTTCTTTTTACATCCGCAACTGT
>NC_079440.1:4900035-4970035 GCF_903798145.1 Danio aesculapii
GGCATCGCGGATGAAATTGAAGAAGCGGGTGGGGGCCCCTAATGATATCTCTCTGGGGGCCCCCAAAATGCATGGGCCCTTAGAATCGTCCTAACTCCCCCAACCTTGACTTGATTTAAACTGCTGGTAGAAAGAGCAGGCTTCAGTTTCATACACAGCATTCCAGGTGCATTACTGCAGGTTTTCAAGCGTCACTAGCTTGTGGTTTCTGGTTCAGCGTCCGTGTAGATCTGCGCTGACCGTTGTTTTCAGAGCACGCTGATTGTGTGTGGCGTCAGAATGACGCAGGCGGTACGACTTAATCTCTGTCCTCATCTTCCTCCGGCTCCAGAGATATGGACTAAAGCTGAGATATTTATGACAGCTCCTCCGAGAGATCTCCTGCTATTCAGAGCTATTTGTTAGACGTGTCAGCTTTGAGAGGTTTGATCTAAGCCGCCGCTTGGTTCCCATAGAAACACTGGCTTTCTCTTTTCTTTCTCTGACTCTGACTTTTTTTTGTCCTGGTGTCTCTGAGTCACTGTCCTCAAAGACCTGACACACTCAAATCCCTCTGTGGTAGACCGCTACCTTCCTTCATGAACATGTAAACTTAAAGATAATGGAGGTGAATCATTAGAAACAATGTGCATTCTGCAAGAATCATAGTCAGATTTGCTTTATGCTATCCTAAAAGTTTTATTCAAAGCAGATTCTTAATAATATATCATATCATATCAAACTTTATTACAGACTTAAAGTCTAATTCAGAAGAAAGAAGTAAAAAAAAAAGAAAATTCATAACGTGTAAAAAAACTAAACAATTTATAAAAAACAGCAATACCAATGTCTCCACTGCTTTGATTGATATCATGTACTGCTGACCTCTATGTTTGACAAACCAACAATAATATTATAATTGTAAGCTTTAATTTTGGACAGGGGCGTTGCTAGACATAAAGCTCTACTGGGGCACCCAGCACCCCCCACCCCCTCAAAAAAAAAATATATATATGTATATATATGTGTATATATATTTATGTGTATATATATTTATGTGTATATATATTTATGTGTATATATATATATATATATATATATATATATATATATATATATATATATATATATATATATATATATATATATATATATATATATATATATATATATATATATATATATATATACATATATATATATATACATATATATATATATATACATATATATATATATATATATATATATATATATATATATATATATATATATATACATATATATATATATATACATATATATATATATATACATATATATATATATATATACATATATATATATATATATACATATATATATATATATATACATATATATATATATATATATATATATATATATATATATATATATATATATATATATATACATATATATATATATACATATATATATATATATACATATATATACATATATACATATATATACATATATATATATATATATTGAACAGTAACTAATGGACCATTATTCCAAAGTGTTACCATATAATAGTGTTGGATAGTGGCTTTTATTTTGAAGCTCCAAAAAGCGCGTGAATTAATTGTTAAAATAATCCATAAGTTGTCAGTGGGTTTGCTTGTATAATGAAGCATATTAATATGTTTTTGTAACAAAATAAAATATATATTTTTTATTATAAACTTCAATCACTGACTTCTGGTGGTGTCTCTTAATACCCATTATGCACGACTGACATATTTAACGTGTATTTAGTGTGCTTATTAAATCCCCATTAGCCACTACCAACATACTGGGTAATCTTTATGTGGTCTAACAAATAAAATGACAAATTTATATAAAATTTTTATATCGAAAAAAGCATACCGATACCAAAAAGTACACTACATATATATATATATATAACTTAAGAATATCAAAAATGTTTAAAAATTATTAAAAAAGACTTTTATTAATACCACCAACAGCATTTAAATGATACTAAAGTTATGCTGATTAGATTTGTTGTCATTTGGTAATTGCTGCAAATCAAACAAAAAATTTTAATGTATTCATGCATAAATTATTACTAATAAACACTACAACATCAGCGCAGACATGTAATGATATTAATTTTGGTTCATGTCTAAACACCATCCTATCCCAATAGATGCATTCATTTAATTTATTTTATTTTATTTTATTTTATTTTATTTTATTTTATTTTATTTCTTTAATTGTAACACTAAAAAACACTAAAATTATTAAAAAATGAATTTTTAATTTAATTTAATTTAATTTAATTTAATTTAATTTAATTTAATTTAATTTAATTTAATTTAATTTAATTTAATTTAATTTAATTTAATTTAATTTAATTTAATTTAATTTAATTTTTATGCATTTATTAGGATGCAACCATATTTAGACATGAAGCAAAAATTATGTCGTTATATGTCAGCACAATGTTAATTAGTAATAATTTATCCATCAGTGCATTTAAGATTTAAATTTGATTGCAGCAATTAGCAAATGACAACAAATCTAATCAGCGTTGTTTTAGCATCATTTAAATTAAATATAAAAAACACTTCAACATTCCTTTAAAAAAAAAAGAATTAGCAGGCAAGAATGAGACAGAAAAAAGTAGCATGTGCACATTTTTATAAGTAATAAGTCAAGAAATGGAAATGATTGCCGTCTTAGTAGTCATCTCTCTGGGTTTGACCTTTCCCTCCTCTTAATATAGCTCTCTTCTCACTTCACTCTCTCATTAACATCCTCTCCTTTTCTTACTTCTTTAATGTTTTTTTATCATTATTTTCTCACAGTCTTGTTTTATTTTTCTCCTCAGTGATCAGTGTCTCTCTGCTCCGTTTCATTTCTTTTACATTTCATTCACACTTTCTTCCACTGCAGGTGAGAAATAAACCTCTTTTCTTTTTGCTTCCTCACACTTTATTCTGTCCCAAAACCGTTTGCTTAATTTCTCACTTCCATGCATTTATTCCCTTTCTCACCCTTTTTGTTTCCTCTTCTCGACTCCCTCTTGAATTTCAGATGTATCCTGCGTCTGATGTTTTCTCAGTCTCTCCCCAGTTAATCTTTTCTCACCTATTTCTGCCACCTTTTTCCACACTTTTCCCTTTTTTTCCTCTTCCACAGGAGTTGACCATCTTCTTTTCTGATTCACACTCACAAATGTGTTTCTAGTTCTTCCACTTGGAGTCAAACCTCATCTTATGTAAAAAATAAAATAAAATAAAAATAATAAGTTCCTGGGAAGCCATTTTCCATTGTTTTTCCTGAACAAAATTTGAGACGATACAGTTGAAGTCAGAATTATTAGCCCCCGTGTACACTATCTGACAAAAGTCTTGTCGCTTATCCAAGTTTTAGGATCAACAAATAATAACTTGACTTCTGGTAGATCATTTGGTATCAGAAGTGGCTTATATGAAAGGCAAAGGCCTCTAGATTACGCTTATTTTACCACAATAAAATATGATCATGCCTTGATTTTGAATGATTTAATTAGGACAGTAAGGTCTGACTTTGCTTAGACAAAAGTCTTGTCACTTAACAGAAATAATGTCCAGTATAGAATATGTCGTCATGCTGCAGTGGAAACAGAATGAATATTGTGTCTGACTCCATCATGAGCTTGGAGGACTGCATCCATACATCTCTGCAATGACTCAAATCACTGATTAATAAAGTCATCTGGAATGGCAAAGAAAGCGTTCTTGCAGGACTCCCAGAGTTCATCAAGATACTTTGGTTTTATCTTCAATGCCTCCTCTTTCATCTTACCCCAGACACGCTCAATAATGTTCATGTCTGGTGACTGGGCTGGCCAATCCTGGAGCACCTTGACCTTCTTTGCTTTCAGGAGCTTTGATGTGGAGGCTGAAGTATGAGAAGGAGCGCTATCCTGCTGAAGAATTTGCCCTCTCCTGTGGTTTGTAATATAATGGGCAGCACAAATGTCTTGATACCTCAGGCTGTTGATGTTGCCATCTGCACTGCAGATCTCTCGCACGCCCTCATACGCCAACCCCCCCCCCCAAAATATTAAAAGGAGGACAAATCATTCTGACTTCAACTGTACATACGTACGCCTGCTCTTTTATTATTTCAGAAAAGCCCATATGTTTTGTCTTGAACCAGAATCAGGTACTCCAGAAAGCCGTGTAATAATCCTGCTGTATATTGTTTGAGTTTGCAATGTTCTTAAGCTAGGACAGACGAAAGCAGCGGAGATTTTAAAAACGAATCGATACGGCTTCTCTCACATCTGACAGGCCATCAATCACATCAATTACATGTCTAACCGAAGACAGCGTGTCAGACAGAATGTATCTGTTATCTCTGTCATACTTAGACAAACACAACACACACACACACACCCAAAACAGATATGAACCATCGATCTCTGCTTTCACCTCAGAAGCGCAATGTTTAGACTATACTGTGTGTGTTTTTGGAAAGGAATTCAGTTTTTTGCTCTTATAAAGAAAGGATCCAAAAAGTTTTTTACAGCATAATGCTAAAGGAGAAACTTGTAAAGTTGTGTGTTGAATGCAGTGATTCTCATCCCAGAGAATTGAACAGGCTCCAGCTGTAATAAACAGGAAGTTGTTGTAGATTAATGTGGACACTAATATAGTTAGTTATCATCATGATTGCTTAAGTTTTGTGTGAATGTTCCCTAATGATGAGAGTGAATAAATAGTTGAAATAATCTACATTTAAAAGAATATAAGGGTCTAAACCATATCTTTGGAATCTCTTTATTTTTTATTTACTTGATGAATCATTCAGACATTGACAGCTAATCCATCATACTTTAACTAGCTGAAACATTTAAGACATTTAAAACAGATCTAAGACCATAATCTAAGGCATGAATAAAAACATTGGGTCCTATCATACACCCGGCGCAATAAGGCTCAAGATGAGTTTGCTCCAATGTGTTGCTATTTTCAGACCAGCGCATCCTAATTTTCCCACTTTCTGCCATGTTGTTTAAATTACAAGTCTATTTGCACCACTTTGTGGACTCATGGGTGTTTCAATCTAGACAAGAGGTGTGTTAATGCACATTGTTGGTGCGTTTCTATTTTGAGGAACTAAAATAGACTGAGCAATAGACCAGCTGAAAACAGGTCTAAAGTCCAGCGCAAAGTGCGTTAGTTATGCGCCTCACCTAAACATTTTTTGGGGGATGGGGGGTTAGTCTATTCATGATAACTTGCTTTTGTATAATGTTATTAATAATATTAGTATTTATTAGTATTATTTATTATATGCATATTTATATTTGTTTTATTAAAAACTAGTTTAGATTTGGATTTGGACCATATGGGGCATATGATGTGTGTTTGGATATAACTCTATTATTGTTCATTTATTCGTTTGCTGGAAATCAGAACTGCATTTAGAAATAGTTTTGAAACAGATCTTTGTGCTTAACAAACGAAATTAATTATGTAGGCTAATGGATATCTGTGTGTACAACACCATTTCCTTATCCATGAAAGAGTGAAAGTAAAGGGTGATTGGAGGAAGCTCATTCTCTCATTCTCGATGTGTAGATGCTCTGTTTACTGTTTTCTCGCTAGTGAAGCGTTCAGTTTTTCCACTTACAAAGTCCGCAACTGACACTTAAAGGGAATGGGAGATGAGACTCTGATTGGTTTATTCTCAAAACACACCCATAACTCATTAAGAGAATAAGCTCAACCCTGTTAGACCATGCGCGGTGGTGCAGAGCGTATTTTTCCATGCTTAAAATAGCAAAAGGGGACGCCCTTAATGCTTTTGCGCCCTGCGCTTTAGACTTTGCGCCTAGATTGTTAAAATAGAACCCATATGTCACCGTCTTCAAAAAAGTAATAGCTAGAAATTATTATTTGTAGTCATAATCTATGATGTTGACCAACACAGGCTGCATCACTCCCCACTGACATCATTCCATGCTGCAGAATCTTACACCACTCGTGAGATTTAATACCTGCTTAGCATCCATTAATCGCCTTCTTTTGTCCATTGTGACTAAAACTGATTACTGCTATCGCAGGCATTGCCTGTAAAAACATAAGTGGAATGAAAATGACAAAAATATAGGCATTCTCTTAATCTTGCTTTATCTAAACAATTTTAAATAACACTATTTTATTGACAAAATAAATATATATTTTTTTTAATTTGATTGTAAATCTGAAAACTGAATTGTAAAATTTTCGCTGTTGCAGTTGTACACCGCAAAAAAATTTTTAATAAAATAATAATGCTGTTTTTGTCTTGTTTCTAGTCCAAATGAGTTTTACCTTGAAACAATGTAAATAAGCTTATTTCAAAGCCCAAACAAGATTATTTTGCTTACCTCACTGGTAGATTATTTACCATATTTTAAGGAATTATCTTAATTTAAAATGTCAATACATTTTTACTTGTAGAAAATGTTTCTTTATTTAAGATTTTTTTTATATTTTCAAACTAGAAACAAACATGGAAACTGTTAATAAGAAAAATCATTTTTACAGTGTACTGTTAAAGCACCAGACATGAAATACAAAATCTGAACATTGTCCTTAGGTGTGGAAAGCATGCAGTATACAGTATACAGCATACAGTATACAGTAAGATGAATAATTGACTCCAGGCCATTGGATTATAAACAATAATGCACAGCTGATGTGTAACACCCACTTCACATTATTTACTATAATAAATCCTGTCATCAGTTATTAATATTAATGATGTTATTAGTCACTCAGAAATGACGCTTGCGGTTTGATCAAATTACTTATTAAAAACTAGCTAAAACAACGAAATTCTTGAGGGTTGCTTTGGGACTTAATTGCTGTATGTTCAATCCACTTAAATTTGTAAAATCCAGTAAGTAACTTAATTTCTTCATGTTGTCTTAGCACAAATCGATTGTGTGGAACCCAACATTTTCTACAGTGTGCATAAAAAAATGATGTTTGTTGTTTGATCAAGCTAATTATTTAAAAAGAACTGTAAAAACACAATTCTTGACATTTTTGGGACAACTTAATTCTTTTATGTTCACTCTACCTAAATTTGTAAACATAACTCAATTCCTTCATGTTGTCCAAACACAAATCGAATGTGTGGAAGCCAGCATTTTTTACAGTGAGTACATGCAACTGGCCCCAGCTCATGTGTCCCTGCACCCCTTTCCAGCCCCGTCTGCGCCCCCACAAGAGGTGCACCTGATCAGCCTGAGCTCCAGCAGCATCAAGGTGAGTTGGGTGGCTCCTCCGGCCGCCAGCCGCCATGGCAGCATCGTCCGCTACTCTCTAGCCTATCAGGCAGTATCCGGCGAGGACCAGGAGCGCCACGAGGTCACGGACATCCCTGCCGATGTGTCCAGCTACTTGCTGGAGGGTTTGGAGAAATGGACCGAGTACACGGTGTGGGTCAAAGCGCACACAGATGTGGGTCCCGGGCCAGAAAGCGGCAGCACCCGCATCAGAACCAAAGAGGATGGTAATTCTCTGCTCTCGGATGCTCAAGATCTGCTCTTCTAACCAGCACTAACTCTGGGTTTCCTGACTGATGCCTTCATCTACAGTTCTCACACTTTCTTCTTTCCCGCTGGAGCTGTTTTGTTGATAACGTGCAGCTTTTGTACACCACGCTGGAGAGCTGCAGCTGGTCTTTATAGTGGAGTGAAAGTTCAGGACTGAGCTCAGGCTTTGTTTCGTGAGTCAGCTTTTAATGTGCGATGAAAAGACTCAATAGAGGAGAAAGTGGGCGAATGGAGAGTTAGGGTGGGGTTCACGTGGCTCATACAGATGCTCCCACACAGAAACATGCACCTTTTTTAGAGAGCGTTCCTATAGCTGTAGCTATAAAAAGGTATTGCTATTACTGTTGCACATAGTTCAGATTAAAAAAAACCTGCAGACTTACACAACCAAGTCTCTGATACTCATCATGGCTGCGGTTTTGGGATTAAAATGTAGTCATTGTCATTTGATCAAATTATTAATAATTTTTTTTGTTTCTTATGATGAATTTTTAGCTGAATCATTACTGCAGTCTTCAGTGTCACGTGAGCCTTCGGAAATGTGAACTTGGACCACAAACGAAAAGAAAAGTTCATTTTAAATGTAATATATTACAATCTTAAGCCTTAAGTTTAACATGTAAAAAAGCAAAAATAACATGAAAGGGATAAAAGGGATAGTTCCCCAAAATAAAAATAAAAAACAATGATGTCATTTTATTTACTCTCTCTCTGTTGAACATGAAAGAAGATAAAGTTAAAACCTGTAACCATTGACTTCCATGATAGGATTAAAAAAACAAAAATGTTCAACCCAGGCTCATTCTGAGAATGTAGTCCCGGGGACGTTTCTGGAGACCGTACGTATTTTTGCAGTTTTTGTTTTCGCGAATCCGCGAGAGGCCGCTGTGCGCACTTTTTCCCGCGCCGTTCTCGCGTAAACCCGCTAGAGGCCGCTGTCGAACGACCTTCCGCCTGTCTGCCTGGATGACAGAATGATTGACCGTGCGACGGGCCAATCGGCTGACCCACCCTCCTCCGTCCCTAAACCCAACCAACGACGATTCACAAAAGCTGTCCAGAAAAAGAAAAGCCCTCGTCTAATTTTTACCACGTTTTCACATTCTCACCCTGTGACGAACTTGTTCGCTTCATTTTTTGGATTTTGTTTTTGTTTTCTTACCTGATTTCTTGAACCGCTCTTCCCCAGACTCGAACCTGGTCGTCGTCGTCGTGGTCAGCCCCTCTCTGCGCCTCAAGTCCGCCAGAGTACACGAAGAGCTAACCGGACAAACTGGTTGCAGCGGGAAAGCCCTCCACACGGAGGCGAGCGGCCGGCTGGCCGGCCGGCAAGTGCCGAAAGGAACGGCGTCACACCGCCCCGCAGCATTCGCTTAAAAAAATGAAATGCAGCCATACGTACCCCCGGCTACGTATTTCGCGGTCTCCAGAAACGTCCACGGGACTACGTTCTCAGAATGAGCCTGGGTTGAAAATGTTTCTTTTGCGTTCAACACTCATAACTCATAAAGGTTTGAAACAATTAAAGGGTGAGTAAATGATAAATGAGTTTATTTTTGGGTGAACTATCTCTTTAAAAAGTAAATTAATAACACATTTGAATACTTTTGTTTTAAAAGAGACTCAGGATTGTTCAATATTTCCTTTTAAAAGTAACTATGAAAACCTGTCATGAAGGTCAGTTTTTAGATATGCGTAGAGGTATACGGTATCTGAAAGCTGAGTAAATAAACTCGCCATTAATGTATGATTTGTTAGGATAGGACAATATTTGGCAGAGATACAGCTATTAGAAAATCTGGAATTTGCGGGTTTAAAATATCTGAAATATCTTAAAATGAAGAAAATCACCTTTACATTTTCCAAAATAAGTTCTTGCATACTTTAAAGCGAAAATTAAGTTGATGTACTTGCCCTATAAACCTTTTTTTGCTCCTTAAAATTTTTTTGTTGAATCAAATTAATTTTTCTAGTCATCTTAACTTCAATCAATCAATCAGTCAGTCAGTCAATTAGTCAATCAATCAGTCAATCAATCAATCGGTCAGTCAGTCAATTAATTAATCAATCAGTCAATCAAATCGGTCAGTCAGTCAATTAGTCAATCAATCAGTCAATCAATTGGTCAGTTAGTCAATTAGTCAATCAATCAATCAATCAATCAATCAATCAATCAATCAATCAATCAATCAGTCAATCAATTAATCAATCAATCAATCAATCAGTCAGTCAGTCAGTCAATTAGTCAATCAATCAGTAAATCAATCGGTCAGTCAGTCAATTAGTCAATCAATCAGTCAATCAATTGGTCAGTTAGTCAATCAGTCAGTCAATTAGTCAATCAATCAGTCAATCAATCAATCAATCAATTAATCAATCAATCAATCAATCAATCAATCAATCAATCAATCCGTCAGTCAATTAGTCAATCAATCAGTAAATCAATCGGTCAGTCAGTCAATTAGTCAATCAATCAGTCAATCAATTGGTCAGTTAGTCAATCAGTCAGTCAATTAGTCAATCAATCAATCAGTCAATCAATCAATCAATCAATCAAACTTAAACTTAAACTTTGTATAACTTCAATTTTAGCTGAAACCTGATTAACTTATTAAATTAAGTTACAGCAACATAAAAATATTTGTCTTTAATTTTACAGGTGTACATGGTCATTTTTAAATGATTTTTGGCCTAAAATAAAACTTTTAACTGTAATACTCTGTATTTTGGGCTTTTCCCATAAACATACTCATGTAACACACAGGATAAGGCTGGTTTTGTGGTCCAGGCTCACAAATCATTTTAAAATAAAGCTTCAAATGTCATATTTGAATATGCTTTCTAAATAAAATATGAACAAATCATTTTAATATCATAATATAAAGCTTCAAATGTCATATTTGAATATGCTTTCTAAATAAAATACAAATTCAGGGCGGCAGGGTGGCTCAGCGGTTAGCATCATCTTACAGCTAGAAGGTTGCTGGTTCGAGTCCCGACTGGCTCAGTTGGCATTTCTGTGTGGAGTTTGCATGTTCTCCCCGTGTTGGTGTGGGATTCCTCCGGATTCTCCGGTTTCCTCCACAGTCCAAACACATGCACTATAGGGGAATTGGATGAACTAAATTGGCTATAGTGTATGAGTGTGTGTGTGAATATGAGATGCATGGGTGTTTCCCAGTACTGGGTTGCAGCTGGAAGGGCATCCGCTGTGTAAAACATATGCTGGAATAGTTGTCAGTTCATTCCGCTGTGGCAACCTCTGATAAATAAGGAACTAAGCCGAAGAAAAATGAATGAATGAATGAATGAATAAAATATAAATTCATTTTAAAACATTTTACCAATCGCAAAGTTTTGGATGTTAGTGTACATTAAATGTGGCACTGAAGTTATTTAGAGATACGATTATATTTGGGCCAGTGAGTAACCACTTAGCAGCCACCCTGAGCACCACAGTAATGCCCAAAACACCCAAGCAGCCTTAGTGAGTTCTGCATGAGCAGTCGCCACTCACTTTTTCTCTTTTTTTCGTCATGAAATGTACAAATTGAGTTACATCACACTGTGAGTAGCGTATGACTGCCCATCTTGAGGCTTGTTTAATGCTGCACACTTCTGTCTCCGCTGGGCTCAGCTGTTTGATTGACAGGCGTGTGCCGGAAGTACACGTCCCTCGCCTGTTAAACCTGTCAATCCAACAGCACACTCTCTTTCTGATATCCCATCTCATCTCCACTCTTTCTGTATTCCTCTTTTTCCTTGAGGCAATGTTTTTTTTTTTTTTTTTGCTTTTCGAGTGGTTGCTGCCAGTTCTGCTTGCAGTGGTGCTTAAAAAACAGTTTCTCTCCTCTTTGCTTTAAGCATGTGCTGTAATATTCTGCTTGATTTTAACTCGACACATGCAAGACTGGTCAAATCAGTCATTTTTTAACAGATTTTTCTTGATTTCTCTAATATTTACTCTGCTTTGATAAGGTGGCACAGCATAACTAGTCATGCCAATTAATATTTCAACCCCACATATTAATACCATTACTACATATCTTAATTTTGTAACAAAAGTGGCTTTTATAAATGATTATTTTTAAAATGAAATTTTTGGAGTTTGTTTGTTTGTTTGTTTGTTTGCTTGTTTGTTTGCTTGTTTGTTTTATTCTGTCGCCACGTCTTTACTGTTCAAAATTTTGGTTGCAAAAATATTTTTGAAAGAAATTAATACTTTTATTTAGCAAGTATGCAATAAATTGTATAAATATTGTTTATATTTAAAATGTTATTTCCCCCCAAAAAAATTCTGCTTATTAAATATGATTGATTTTCCCTGGAAAATACACAGTTTCCACCAAAACATAAATAAATAAATAAATAAATAAATAAATAAATAAATAAAAAAAAAATAAATATATAAATGAAAACAACTAAATAAATAAATAAAAATATAAATAAATAGATCAGTTATAATAATAATAATAATAATAATAATAATAATAATAATAATAATAATAATAATAATAAATACACAAAATAATAAATACAGTTTCCACAAAAAATAAACAAATATATAAATAAAAATAAATAAATATAAATAAATAAATCAGTAATAATATTAATAATTGTTATTATTATTATTATTATTATTATTATTATTATTATTATTATTATTATTATTATTATTATTATTATATTTTTAATCTGTTTATTAAAGCTTTACAAATATAGCAAAATAAATGTTCAGGAGTGTAGGAACAAATATTGTACCGTTCCCCCATAAACTAAAAGAAATTACAGTTAAGCACAAAAAAAAAAAAAAATATATATATATATATATATATATATATATATATATATATATATATATATATATATATATATATATATATATATATATATATATATATATATATATATATTAAAATAAATAAATAATAAAAACAATAATAATAATAAAAACACAAAATAATAACTGCACAGTTTCCACCAAAAAAAATAAAAATAAATCAGTAATAATAATAACAAATACACATAATAATAAATACACAGTTTCCACCAAAAATAAATATATAAATAAAAATAATTAAATGAAAATAATAATTAAAAAAAATTATAATAATTTTGCTCTGTTTGTTAATTGTTTACAAAATAGCAGGATAAATTTATAGGAGAGTAAAAACAAATATAATAAAACAATTTAAAATAAAGAAAGAAAGAAAGAAAGAAAGAAAGAAAGAAAGAAAGAAAGAAAGAAAGAAAGAAAGAAAGAAAGAAAGAAAGAAAGAAAGACACTAAAGACTGAAGTATTGATGCTAAAAATATGAATGAAAACATGGACAAAACAATATCCATGACAATTTTTTACATGCTTAAAATAAATTAATAACTACACAAGCAATCAGAACAACCTTTCTGATTCCAAATAATAATGTTATGTAATCACATCTGTTCTAAAAATACTCTGAACAAGTAAAAGAATAGGTTGCTAAAATAGCCCTTTACTAGTGTTTTATTTTTCCTGATTTAAAAACACAAAAGTCCTTCAACCAAAAGACAGAAACAGAGACGAGGATTTTTTTAAGTAGCAGTGCTCATCTTCTGGCTAACAATAAATCAGAGTTTTCAACATGAATGTAAAGTAGTTGTCACGCTCGGTGCTCTGGTGTTTCAACACTGACTAACAAGAGTGTTCTGGATGGTTGTTATTTAAAAACAAGTGGTTGGTGTTCGGTGTTGTAATTTATAGTCGCTTTCTAGATATGACTCTGGATCCATATAGATCTAATATCACACTCTCTAGATATGACTAATGTCAGCAAAGCAAACTTCATGCATTTGTTTGCATAAGCTCACCTCATGTGACCCCATATTGCATTTAAATATAGAAAGCAACAGAACTCTCAACTAAAGATGTAAGTAGGCTTCGGGTTCTGTCTTAAAGTTGGAAACTGGTGAACTTTTATATATGCTATTCCGTTTCATTTCAGCTTGTTTTGGCGGGTTATTAATCAGGCCAAACTGAGATAAATCAAGCTATTGAGTTTTCTCTTGCATATTCTAGGGAGAATAATGCGCTGTGGAGCCTGATAAGACTTTAACGCCACTGACAGAAAGTGGAAGAAAAAAAACAGACTGCAGGTGCAGCCATTGATAAATTAGCTCTGCTTTTATCTTTAAACTTTTCCATCGCTTCTTCTTACCATTCCGCCCATTCAGAGAAGCTCCCTGACATCCATATTCATCAAGCAGAAATGTTAGGTCCAGACCGTTCGTTAGCGAATCACAAACTGAACAGAGCTCTTTTTATATTTATTAATGTTCGGTTTGAGTCTTATGTTAGGTATATCTTTATATATTTAAAGGAACACTTCTCTTTTTATTGTTATTTTATTGAAATAGGCTCATTTTATAACTCTCCTAAAGTTAAACAGTTGAGTTTTACTATTCAGATGATCTCTGGGTCTGGCGGGAGCACTTTTAGCTTAGCTTAGCATAACTCATTGAATCAGATTAGACCATTAGCATCTCGCTCAAAAAAAAAATTATAAAGTAATTTTAATAATTTTCCTGTTTAAAGCTTTATTCTTGATTACATTGTGTAATATTAATGAAATATATTTTTTAAATTATATTTTCTTGGCACCTGCTTCAGCCATGGTACGGCAACAATGTTTTTTGTTTATTACGCCAGAATGAGAGTATAGTTCCTACACATATCGGCCTAAAGGAACAACTTTTCATTTTTAGTTAGTCCTAGTACACAATGTAAATACAGAAAGGTCAAGTTTTAAATTGTAAAACGATCAAAACCCCTTTCTTTTTTTTTTTTTTTTTTGAGCGAGATGCTAATGGTCTAATCCGATTCAATGACTTATGCTAAGCTAAGCTAAAAGTGCTCCTGCCAGGCCCAGATATCTTCTGAATGGATTCAAAACTTGTAAAAATCAACTATTTAACTTTAGGAAACGTGTAAAAATGAGCATATACATAAAAGTAGTGTTCCTTTAATGCAAGAGTTTGAATGCAGCAGAGGAGCAGAGCTGTATTTCTCATTAGAAGCTCATAGACATGCATTACCTCATTAAACCAGGCCCGTGTTGCTCTGTGTGCTGCATTTTAGCAGGTTTTGATTAGATGCTGTGTAAGATGCATGAAGCATCTCTCTGTAGACACGCTCACACACACACGTCCTGCATGCGTATGTGCTGAGAGCTCTTATGAGCCACACTGCTGTCTCAGGTGAGGTTGGATCTTTATCATATTATGGATCCGCCATCACACGTGTAATTTCCCTGTGATATTACTTTCATGCCTTGAGCTCAGTGTAATGTGCAGGAGTGGAGAGATGTGTCTGTGAGCAGGAGCACACTGACATATTTTTTTAAATGACTGTAATTTGTTACAGCCAAAATTAGTAGTTTTTTCCAGACCGTGGCAAAATTTATATTTCAAAAGACCCTGTTAAGTATGAGTTTTAAGCATTTAAACTTAACTGTCAACCTAACTGTTGCATTTTAACCTAACTAAACTTAACGACTTAGTTGTCAACTTAGCTTAGTTAGCTTGGCTTATTTAAACTTAACTTAACTGTCAACTTAGCTTAGCTTAATTAAACTTAACTGTAAACTTAACTGTTGCATTTTACCTTAACTAAACTTAACTTGATTTAACCTAACTGTCAACCTAACTTATCTTATCTTAAATTTATTTAACTTAACTGTCAACTTAACTTAGCTTAGCTTAATTTAACTAAACTGTCAGCTTAACTGTTGCATTTTACCTTAACTAAACTTAACTTGATTTAACCTAACTATCAACCTATCTTATCTTATCTTATCTTATCTTATCTTATCTTATCTTATCTTATCTTATCTTATCTTATCTTATCTTATCTTATCTTATCTTATCTTATCATCTTAACTGTCAACTTAGCTTAGCTTAATTTAACTTAACTGTTGCATTTTAACTTAACTAAATTTAACCTGACTTAACTGTCAACCTACCATTCCAACTTAACCTAACTGTCAACTTAACTGTTGCATTTTAACTTAATTTAACAGTTCTGTTTAACTTAACGGTTCCATTTTAACTTAACAGTTCCATTTTAACTTAACTTATCCTAACTGTCAACTTAACTGGCAACTTAACTGTTGATTTTTAACTTAACAATTCCATTTTAACTTTACGTAACTGTCAACTTAAAAGTTTAATTTAACTTAACAGATCCATTTTATCTCAACCTGTCAACATAACTGTCAACCTAGCTGTTGCATTTTAGCTTAACTGAACTTAACTTAACCGAACTTAACAGTTCCATTTTAACTTAACGTAACTGTCAACTTAACTGTTTAATTTTAACTTAACAGATCCATTTTATCTTAACCTGTCAACATAACTGTCAACTTAGCTGTTGCATTTTAGCTTAACTGAACTTAACTTAACCGAACTTAACGATTCCATTTTAACTTAACGTAACTGTCAACTTAACTGTTTCATTTTAACTTAACAGATCCATTTTATCTTAACCTGTCAACATAACTGTCAACTTAGCTGTTGCATTTTAGCTTAACTGAACTTAACTTAACCGAACTTAACGATTCCATTTTAACTTAACGTAACTGTCAACTTAACTGTTTCATTTTAACTTAACAGATCCATTTTATCTTAACCTGTCAACATAACTGTCAACTTAGCTGTTGCATTTTAGCTTAACTTAACTTAACCGAACTTAACAGTTCCATTTTAACTTAACGTAACTGTCATCTTAACTGTTGCATTTTAACGTAACTTAATTGCTTTTTACAGTGTACATACTATACACACACCCACAATTGTATACATAGTTTGTGTATACAGTGATATCCAATAGCCGTAATGTATTTTATATAGTAAAAACTGCTTATTATATGGTCTGCCCCACCCCTACCCCTAAACCCAATCATTTTTATGGATTTTGAATTATAAAGACACAATAGAGTACAACTATAACTACACACACACACTACTGTATCAAAGGAAACTGAACAAGCTTGTCCTGAAAGTTGATGTGGATGTTTGAAACAGCAGAGTCCTGTTTATCTGTTTTCAGCCATTGACGTTTCTCCCCATTCTGAAGGTCAAGGCTGAATTCCAGCACATTTATACAGTTAAATGGCTCCAATTAAGCGCAGCGTGTTTTTGCTGACGTTCAGCTTCATAGATCTCTTGCCCTCTGAGCTGTTTCTTCTGGGATGGTTCTGGATCTGGTTATTAATCTCTTAATTCTGCGCTTTTTAACCTTCACTCCTTTCTTCCCTCCCTTCGCTGCCTCCTCTATTGACTATCAATTGACTGTCATTAACACTGCTGAACTCATGCTCATGGTGGATTTGTATGCTGCCCAAACTCCAGGGGGAGCTGAGCTGTTCATCCACCAGACGTGTGTGAGCGTTTTTATGGGTTTGGTCAAGTCTGTCTCACAGGCTCCTCCATCCAACACATGTGTACTGGTGAAATACATGCTGAAAGAATAGATTCCTTAAACAGGTAGTCGTCATTATTTTTCACCCTCATGTCATTTCAATCATTAGTTGTTATTATGCAGTGGAAGTTTATGGTGAAAAATATGATACAGCTTAACTTGATATAAAGGCTATTATTATATTAGTCTTGATTATTTCGTAGCCCCTACATATGATTTTATGACGCATGTTTTTGATATTGTGCTAAATATATGCGAGTGATACGTAAAATAAATTTATTATCTGTAAGCAAAAATATTATTGGATTAATTTTTACGAGAAAATACACTTTAAAACTGAATTTACCTATACAACATATTTCAATTATGTATTTATATTTAAATATTCGGAATTTATTTTATTTTAAACAAATACATTTTTCTTTAAAAGAAAGTCAACTGAAAATAGGTGAAGCTATAAAACAAAATTACTTTTGATACTTGAAATTAAGTAAACCATAAAAAAACAAAAATGTCAAATTATTAGCAGCAACAAAATAAAAATAAAATTAATTAAAATAATAATAATAACATTAATAATAATAATTATATATATATATATATATATGCACACACACACACACACAGTTGAAGTCAGAATTATTGATTATATATATATGCACACACACACACACAGTTGAAGTCAGAATTATTCATTATTAGCCCCCTTTGATTTTTAAGTATTTCCCAAATTATGTTTAACAGAGCCAGGAAATTTTCACAGTACGTCTGATAATATTTTTTCTTCTGGAGAAAGTCTTATTTGTTTTATTTCGGCTAGAATTTAAAGATAAAATTTGTGAAGCTTCACAAACTAATTTCGAGAGGAGCACGTGATATGATTGATCGCAGCTGGTCTCTCATCTGTAATCATTAGTAAGCATCAGATAAATCCAAACTTACTATAAGTAGCCTGTCTAAAACTACTCCCTTATCTTCGTTTTCTAAAGAAACCCCCCATCCACCCCATCTCCCCCTTTTTCTCCTTTATCAGGGGGAGCTCTTGAGAACTACCTGATCTCGTACCCCCTTACATGCTCATTGACTAGGCGGGAGCCCGGGGCTCAATTATCTCTGAGCTCAGGGTTCTCTCCTGGGACAGCATGTCAAACCTGCTATTATTATCAAGCAATATCTAAGCGTGAACTCGTGAAGCACAATTTGGGTACTAAATAATACACCTTATAGACTAATAAATGCCTTTAAGGTAGTAATATGCACCATTTATGAGTAAGTCTGGTAAAAGCAAAGCATTGTGAAATAGCACTGCCCTACTGACAGCTTTTGTGTCATTTTTCTATTTCAGTAGTCATTCAGGAATAAATAACATTGGTTTGGAGCAACATGAGGGTCTAACATAACAAAACAACATTAATTTGTGTAGACTGTGTATTGGCTTTTTTTTTAAAAGTGAATATAAATTGAATTATGGAGTGTAGATAGAAGTGTGTTGGCTATAGCCTGTGAGCAGGTTTGTACCGGTGTGTATGTGTGTGTGTTTGTGAGTTATGTGTGTGTGCTGAAGCAGTAAGTGGTTTTTCTCTTCTCTCTCAGTGCCTGGTGCTCCTCCACGCAGGGTTGAGGTGGACAACATCAACTCCACTGCACTGCGTGTGTCCTGGAAGCCTCCTCTGCAGCAGAAACAGCACGGCCACATCCGCGGATATCAGGTGGTTTACTCACGCCTGGAGAATGGAGAGCCACGTGGACAGCCCATCATACTGGACGTGGCGCTGCCAGAGGCACAGGTACACTTAACAAATACAAAACTGTAAATCAAAATACACAGTTATGTAACACACTCAACATTGGCTCATTCTGAAAACGTAGCCCCATATATGTTTCTGGAGATCGCGAATTATGTATCCAGAAGTACGTATGGCTGCATTTCGTCTTTAAAACGAACGATACGGTGTGGTTTGACGCCATTCCTTTTCGCGCTACCAGCTGATCGCTTACCTCCGTATAGTGGTAACGGCTTTCCTGCTGTTACCAGTTTGCCCAGTGGCTCGCCATGTATGTCAGCAGACTTGAGACTCAGAAACTTGACCACGGCGACAGGATTGGAGTCCGGTGAAGAACAGTTCCAGAAAGCAGGTAAGACAAAAACAAAAGCCAAAAAATAAAATAACAGGGTGAGAATGTGGTAAAATCTGAAAACATGGTAAAAATCAGGCGAGGGCTTTTCTTAGATTGCTTTTTAAAACTGTCGGTTGGGTTTAGGAAAGGTGGTGGGCGGGTCAATCGGTGCTTTTGAAAATCCTATGGGGTGGGTTTAGTCAGAGGAGGGTAGGTCAGTCGATCAGTCAGTCAGTCAGTTTGTCAGTCAGTCGACAGTGGCCTCTGGTGGATTTACGTGAGAACAGCATGCGTGAATGGCGCTAGCGAGAGATCCCCAACGGCCTCTGGTGGATTCGCGAACATAAAAACTGCAAAAAAATGTAGCTCTTGGGACGTATTTCGCGATCTCCAGAAATGTATATAATGGTACATTTTTAGAAGGAGCCTGGGTTGAAAAACACTAGTTGTTATCATTAAAGTCTGCATGCACAAAATCCCTTTAAGGCAAGTCATTTCACTCGGCGGCCATCTTTGAAATGCCTCCTTGTCAGTATGTTCAGGCATTCTGCTTGAATGGGGTAACTTCAAAATCTCCAAAACTGTTTGCCAAACTTACGATTAAATTTCCTATTGAGAATCACTAATAAAATTAGACAACAACTGACTCTTTAGTTTCATTTCTAAACACTCACGTCTGATCTGATCTGGGAGTCTGGGAATCTGATCAGTCTATGGTGATCGATGATTGGCTTCGGTACTAGAGGGGGCGGGGCTTCATTCGCTATTTTGATCATTGCACTTTTCCCCGTTCAAAACTATATGAGTGACACGTATTCTGTATTCTATAGTCTTTTTTTTTCATATTGTGACACAGTTCCAAGACAAATGGAATATTGAATGAGAAAACAGGGGGCGTGGCTTGTTTTTTTCTACTGTGAGCTAATTGGATGTAGTAAAGTAGACTTATTTATATACAGTGTTGCGGAGTAACTAGTTACATGTAACGGCGTTACGTAATTTATTTACAAAATAAAAGTAACAGTAATTCATTACAGTTGCTAAGAAAATAAAAGGGTGAATAAATTTAACTTATGAAAATGTTGCAGATTACAAATGAAATTTAAAAAATTTCTTTAAAAATCTGGGACATGTTGAATAATTTTAATCTGTTGCTTTGCCTGTTTTTGATATGCATGATGCCTTTTTAATCAAGTAGCGCAGTAGCGTCCACACAAGCTACAATTTCCGATTGCGGATCAATAAGTGACAACACTGGCATTCACGAAGCTGTGAGGCCGCTGTCTAGCTGATGAAAATAAAGCCACATGACGGTGAAAATTATGATTTTTTTCTTCTTCCTGTTTTTCGGTGGTCGACAGCAAACTTTTTGGTGCGTTACTGCCACCTCTCGCTCTGGTCGATGATGTCGGCAACCAAGGCTAACACGAGAAATTTGCTAAATGTAAATTTATATATATAGTTTACTGTAGTAAAGGCTGAAGTATACTATGGTAATTACTATTAGTTCATGATAGCTAGTAATGATACTACATTATGTAGTGTAATTTATTAATGAAGAATTGTAAATATATTTACAATATAATGCTTATTCCTAAATATTTCGCTTTACTATAAATGACTATAGAGTTTTAAATGTGTAACACCTGATTTTATTGGACTTTTTTGTTTTTGCTGTTATATAGTATAATTTGTTTGTTTAGTACAACATACAGTATTATTTGCAGTAAATAATTAAACTGGACAGTTCTGCCTCATATGTTTCACTGACAGTTTTATTGATCACTAAGATGTGATTGACTTGGATTTAAGTTGCTTCGATTTAAAAATGAAAATTGCAAAAATAGCTTAGATGTATTTTTTTTTATTGCAAATGCCATAAAAATCACCCTGCACAACTAACTAAATTTAGATTTTGTAACAACAGTAAACAATGTTTTTGTGATAAGCTCTGGTTTTGTGGTGGCTGTACTTTAAAATCAAATGAATATAATCTTAATTCAAGTCATGAAAGATTTAGAAATTCTTTCAAAAGTAAGCTCACACCTGCTTGGTATAAATGCTTGACAATGATTTAGTTGAAAATATCCATTAGAAACTTAAAAGTAATCAAAAAGTAATCAGATGTAATTAGTTACTTTACTTTTCTAAAGTAATTGAAAAGGTACACTACTTAATACATTTTAAATAGGGTAATTTGTAATCTGTATTCTATTACATTTCCAAAGTAACCTCCCCAACACTGTTTATATATAAATAGTTTATTACAACCTAACAGACACCTCCTCCTCACCATTTCTGGTTGCAAATATAAAAATTCACATTGAGTAAATTTTGTGCATTCTGTAAGACAAAAGCTAAGATAACTCTGCAGAGCTCTGACTTGATGTACTGTAAAATGCATCATTTACTAAGGAAACATGGATAAAGCAGTAGTTCAAGAGTTCACACTTAGCCGATGATTCATCAAAGCTTATTTGGCATGCTGTCCCGGGAGAGAACCCCGAGCTCAAGGGATCCTCGAGCCCGGGGCTTCCTCCCGTTTGCAGAGCGAGAGGGGAGCCCGAGCTCGGTTGATCTCAGAACTCCCCGTCTGCAGTAGCTAAGGGAACATGTGAGGAAAAAAGGGGGCTAGACAAATGCTTGATTGTTATGCATGATGTATATATTTGAATGGTGGGAGGAAACCGGAGAACCCGGGGAAAACCCACGCGGACACGGGGAGAATATACAAACTCCTCACAGAAACACCTACCGACCTGGCAGGACCAGGGCTGGCAGTGTTCTTGCTGTGGGGCTAACAGTGCTAACCACTGGGCCTCCATGCCGCCCAATCTATAGTGAAGGAGGAGAACGGGGAGGAAGGGGGGTTTCTTCCAAACAAAGATAAAGTGGGCTGAAAACTGTGGTTATTTATAGTAGCTTATGGCTCATGTGATTGGATGATACTGATTAGCGTAATATGAGACCGGCTGTGATAAATCATAGGCACGTGATCCTCTCGAAATTAGTTTATGTATAAACCTCACTTAGTGTCATTAATGATGATAAGATCTCCATTATGGACTCTTTCTACTTCTGCCGTTGTGTAATGAAGGCCAGCAGGGCAGCGGAGACCTCTCCACACTGCAATCGATGCGCGTTTTCTCATTCTCCGTTCAGAAATGGCAAACGGAGCATGTTGTGAGACGAGATGAGTTTGTGCTGATGGATTGTGTGCGGCTGGTGACGGCCTGCTCATGTTTACGGCCGCCGTGTCCTTGTCCGAAGCTCTCATGAAGTCTCTCCAGCCGCTAAGCTCCATCATTTCTCTTCTCATTCTTCACAAGCTGCATCTGCTCACTTCAGATGTTTGATGAATGTCCAGTTCATGCGGGCTAAGACTGTGTTTAGCAGTGATGTGAGTGGTTTTTTCTTATTTTTATTTTGCTTGCTCTCCCTTGACAAAAACGAATAGAATGGTGTGAAATTCTCAGACTTTAAGGCCTGACGGTCCTAGCTGACGGTCGGCCGTTGGGCTTTATTGGTCCGGCTAGTTGGTTTGGTGTTTTCCAAACGTCGCCTCTCATGTGGTTAATGTTGGAGCTCATTGGTTCTATATTTTCAGTCCTTCCTTCGCAGTAGTGTAAAGTAACAAATTACAAATACCCTAATGACTGTAATTGAGTAGTTTTTCTCAGAAATGGTCATTTACTAAGTAGTCTTGAGTACATTTTTAGTGCTGTATCTGTACTTATACTCCACTACATTCCTTTAACCTGCAGTCACTACTTTATTTCCTATCTATGGGGATTAGAAAAATCAGTCCTGTGATTCCTGTCCAATCACATCACACATGTAAGGCAAATCTCATCAAATGAACTACCTGAAAAAACACTGGGCTGGGTGTGTTTATATCACCCCAATATGGCAGTTTATACACTATACTTACACACATTTCTGTCCAAACAGCTTGAAAAGTAGATTTTTCACCATAGGTGCCCTTTAATACATTTTCCCTATTAAATCAGTTAATAACACATGCATTTTCCTCCTCTAAAGTGTGTGTGTGTTTGCATAAGCTGCTTCATTCATAAGCCCATCACACTGCAGGAGTGAAGCAGGTTGTGAGTTCTACGATCTTCAATAAAACAAGAGTCTTAAAATTTATAATTTAAAATCTACGTATTTAGCGAGAGGTTGCGACACGAGTTCAGATCTCCAAGGAAGAGTCAAGTAAATATTTTAAGGTTGGAAAAGGTGTTCAGTTGAGGAAAAGATCATGAACTTCTGAACTGAAAGCTTCGTAATCCTCCGGGCTTTATTTGCAAACTTTTTAGCTCTCAGTTTGGTGCGTTGCTCTTTGTTTTTGGTGGTCTTTAGTAGATGTTTATGTGGGATTTGACTCCCCCTGAAGGATTTGTCTGTGGGTGGAGTGTTCAGCAGATGCAGGAGTTGGTTTTGTTTTCATACCTGAGGACCGTGATGATCAGTGTGTGTGTGTGTGAGAGAGAGAGCAGAGCTGTGAAGCATGAGGCACGTCTCATCAGATAAGACATGCTGTCAGAGGCTGATCTATGTCTCCTTTAGCTCGGGAAAGGAGTGTGTGTGTGTGTGTGTGTGAGAGAGAGTTTGTTGGTGTACCAAGCAGCAACCTCCCGCTCTCCTTCAGGAAGCCAATACAGAAGTAACTAAAACTGCAATTCATCCAAATTCCACTAGTCCTGGCTTCATATAGAGCAAATTTCTATGGAGCCCACTGTTAAACTGGCCAACAACCAAAAAAAAAGGTGTTTACAGCCTGGTACAATGAACGATTTTGGTTCATATAGCTAATTTTACCCTTCATGACAACTGTGAGGGGGTGAATTTTTTAGAACTCACCTGTTTCCTTTATATTAGGTTTTATTAATCTGCATAATTAAGGGCGTGGCCACTTGAGTGACAGCTAGGTCTCGCTGGTCTCATCACTTTACTCCAGCTGATTCCGGCTGATTAGCTGCTGAACTCGGCATATTCATCGTATTTTTTGTGTTGTTTTATGTGGCTTTACACAGTCAGTTGCCTTTTGGAATTATTTCTTACATTATTATCAGATGATTTAGCATGCTGTGTGCACTTAATTGGGCTCACAAACCATTCAGGTGGCCTCCTTTTCCCAGGTGAGTGAAATTATATACTAATATATCACATCTGTAAATGTATTTGTTTTATGTAAGATCATTTATCATTTATATTTTTCTCTAGACCTGTAATGCACTCCAGACTCTGACAGATGGATTAGCTGTAGGCTCTAGAACAGTCTTCTGAAACGTTGTCATACAGTGTTATGCCTGGATTTCATCAATAGGCTTGCATTTGATAACACAGACTATATTTGAAGTGTTTGAAAGTCATTCAGGTTTTCCTCCTGTAGAAAAACATCATAAGAACAATGTTTTGCGGCTTAATGTGTTACAACAGTGTTTTTGAAAGTCTAAACTCTTTATTAATAAAGTAAACAACCAATCACATGTGGTCAGAACACAAACGAGTCGCAGGTAATGAAGTGTTAAGCGTTTCTCCCATAGAAAAGTCTGTCTAAGCAACATGCCAGCATGTGTCTGTAGTTCACGCTCTGCCTCTTTGCCCTTATTTGGTATCCCCGGTCGGTGTGATGACGCGCAAACAAAATGGCGACGGTTGTCCACGCCTACTTGTAGCTTCTTTTGGGTTCTTCAGAAACCTATCGGTCACATCACAGATACTACGTCCATATCTTTTACAGTCTATGGGGTGTACTTGTGAGGTTTGCATGTGAGAATGTACTGTATGTGTGTATGTGCATGCATGTGTGTGTCTGTGCATGTGTGATTTTGTCAATGTTTGTTTGTGTGCATGCATGTGTATGCTTGTGAATGTGTGTTCGAATGTGCGTGCATCCGTGTGTGTGTGCGCTGACCCGGTCATTGAGACACAGAGGTAGATTGTGAGTTTCAAATGAACACAGTGGGCTGCTGGAGGTGGAGAGGAGCAATCTTTGGTAAACAGGACTATCTTTTCCACACAGGATGCCATAATGGCCTATATTTACCAAATAAAAGAATGGGGCACAGTGGCTGGCCTTTTTACAGGGAGTCAGTGTGTGTGTGTGTGTGTGTGTGTGTGTGTGTGTGTGTGTGTGTGTGTGTGTGCATGGTAAGGAAAAAGAATATCACAACGATTAGATCTCCAAGATAGCAAAGAGATAAAGTGGAGACTAAACAGAAAAATTCTCTTCTGATTGTACTTCTTCCAAACCCATTTGTAGACATTGTTGTAGTTATTCTCTACATTAAGATGAGTCCAGCAATATTCGGGCTTTACACTGTCATTCAGAATGTGATTTTAAAAGATGTCTGTTCTCTTCAACAAGGCTGCCTTTTGTTTGATTACAAATGACAGTAAAACTAGTAGAATTCTGATGTATAATTAGAATGTAAAATAACCTTTTTCTCCTTAAATACACTTACCGGCCACTTTATTAGGTACACCTGTCCAACTGCTGGTCAACGCACATTTCTAGGCATATAGACATGGTCAAGACGCTCTGCCACAGTTTAAAGCGAGCCTCAGAATGGGGAGAAAGGTGATTTAAGTGACTTTGAATGTGGCATGGTTGTTGGTGCCAGATTGGCTGGTCTGAGTATTTCAGAAACTGCTGATCTACTGGGATTTTCACGCACAACCATCTCTAGGGTTTACTGAGAATGGTCCGAGAAAATATCCAGTGAGGAGCAGTTCTGTCTGCACAAATGCCTTGTTGATGCCAGAGGAGAATGGCCAGACTGGTTGCAGCTGATTGAAATGACGCGTTCTTGTGTGCGTTCATGCGTGCATTCATGTGTGCGTCCATGCATATGTTCGTGTGTGCGTTCGTGCATGCATTCGTGCATACGTTTGTGCGTGCGTGTGTTTGTTCATGTGTGCATTTGTGTGTGTTCGTGCTTGCGTTCGTGCGTGCGTTCGTGCATACGTGTATGTTTTTTTTGTGTATGTGTTCCCACAAACGTTTTTGCGTGCGTTCGTGCATACGTGTGTTCGTGTGTTCGTGCGTGCGTTTGTGCATTCGTTTGTGCATGTGTGCGTTCATGTGTGCATTTGTGTATGTGTTCCTGCATACGTTTGTGCGTTTGTGCGTGCTTGCGTGCGTGCATTCATGTGTGCGTGCAGTCGTGCATACGTGTACAGTCGTGCATCATGTGTGCGTTCGTGTGTTCATGTGTGCATTTGTGCATTTGTGTATGCGTTTATGTGTGCGTTCGTATGTGCGGTCTTGGATACGTTCGTGCATACGTTTGTGTGTGCATTCGTTCGGGCGTTCGTTTGCTCATGTGTGCGTTCATGTGTGCATTTGTGTATGCGTTCATGCATGCGCTCGTGTGAGTTCATGTGTGTGTTCGTAGGTGTGGTCTTGGATACATTCATGCATACTTTTGTGCGTGCGTTCGTTCGTTCGTTCATGCGTGCGTTCGTGTGTTCATGTGTGCATTTGTGTATGCGTTCATGCGTGCGCTCGTGTGAGTTCATGTGTGTGTTCGTAGGTGTGGTCTTGGATACGTTCATGCATACTTTTGTGTGTGCGTTCGTTCGTTCGTTCATGCGTGCGTTTGTGTGTTCATGTGTGCATTTGTGTATGCGTTCATGCGTGCGCTCGTGTGAGTTCATGTGTGTGTTCGTAGGTGTGGTCTTGGATACGTGCATGCATACTTTTGTGCGTGCGTTCGTTCAATCGTTCGTTCGTTTGTTTGTTTGTTCATGCGTGCGTTCGTGCGTTCATGTGTGCATTTGTGTATGCGTTCATACATGCACTCGTGTAAACTCATGTATGTGTTCGTACATGGGGTCTTGGATACGTTCGTGAATACGTTTGTGCGTGCGTTCGTTTGTGCGTTTGTTCGGGCGTTCTTTTGCTCATGCGTGGGTTCGTGCGTTCATGTGTGCATTTGTGTATGCATTCATGCATGCGTTCGTGTGAGTTCATGCGTGTGTTCGTACGTGTGGTCTTGGATATGTTTGTGCATAAGTTTGTGCATAAGTTTGTGCGCGCGTGTGTTCGTTCGTTCGTGCATTCATGTGTGCAGTTGTGTATGCGTTCATGCATATGTTCGTGTGTGACATTTTTTAGCAGAATCACTGAAATCGCTTTTTCATGTAAAACAAACCGCCAAAACCGAAAACCAGGGTACCTGCTAGACTGAATTATGTTTCGAAATGTTGCAAAAAGAAAGTGTTTTAGCTGCAGTCATGGTGGAGAATGATCTGGTGTGTGATCAGTTGTGTAAAGTGTGAAACAAAAAGCTGTGTGTTTGTGCATTTGGCATATGAGCGCGCTGGCATCAGGTCATGCAAATGGAGGCTTTTACCAGCTCAAAATGAAGGCTGAGACTCAAACGGAAAATGACCCTCGACCCTCGATAATTTAACAGCACATATAGTTGGCGCGGCGTCATATTTCATCATTTTTCTCATATTTGCCCAAGCCAGAAAAAAAGCAGTCATGTAGGGTCTTGTCGACTGGGGAGGAATGTCTGATATGACATTACTCAGTTCTCTGGGCTCTTATTTTGAAGAGGCATCAGTGTCAAAGCCAAATTACTGCTCATCTTCATCACAAGAGGGAGAAAAGCACTCAGAGACTCAAAGCTGAAGACTCTTCCCAACAGCACTGGATCTCATGATGTCTGGAAAACCATTAGAGGCTCAAATCATATTTTCTTATGTATTATCTAACTTATGATTACCCCAGAGGAGTCCGTTGGTTTAAAGACCTCTGGATGTGATTCTGTCTATAGTGCAAAAATAACATTTGTACAGTGCATCCGGAAAGTATTCATAGCGCTTTTTATGTTACAACCTTCCAAAATGGATTAAATTCATTTATTTTCTCAACATTCCACACACAATACCCCATAATGACAATGTGAAAAAGATGTTTTGAAATTGTTGCAAATTTAATAAAAATAAAAAACCTGAAAAATCCCATGTACATCAGTATTCACAGCCTTTGCTCAATACTTTGTTGATGCACCTTTAGCAGCGATTTCAGCCTCAAGTCTTTTTGAATCTGATGCCACAAGCTTGGCACACCTGTCTTTGGGAATTTTTGCCCATTCCTCTTTGCAGTACCTCTCAAGCTCTATCAAGTTGGATGCGAAGCGACGGTGTACAGCCATTTTCATATCTCCCCACTAAGATTTAGGTCTGGACTCTGGCTGGGCCACTCAAGGGCATTCATTGAGTTGTTGTGAAGCCACTCTATTGATATTTTGGCGGTGTGCTTTGGGTCATTGTCCTGCTGGAAGATGAACCGTCGTCCCAGTCTGAGGTCAAGAGCACTCTGAAGCAGGTTTTCATTCAGGATGTCTCTGTACATTGCTGCATTCATCTTTCCCTCTATCCTGACTAGTCTTCCAGTTCCTGCTACTGAAAAACATCCCCACAGCATGATTCTGCCACCACCATGCTTCACTGTAGGGATGGTATTAGCCTGGTGATGAGCGGTGCCTGGTTTTCTCCAAATGTAACTCCTGGGATTCAATCCAAAGAGTTCAATTTTAGTATCATCAGACCAGAGAGTTTAGTTTTTTATGGTCTGAGAGTCCTTCAGATGCCTTTTGGCAAATTCCAGGCGGGGAGTGGCTTCCGTCTGGCAACTCACCATACAGGCTTGATTGGTGGATTGCTGCACAGATGGTTGTCCTTAAGGTTCTCCTCTCTCCACAGAAGAATGCTGGAGCTCAGACAGAGCAACCATCGAGTTATTGATCACCTCCCTGACTAAGGCCCTTTTCCCCCGATCACTCAGCTTAGATGGCCGGCCAGCTCTAGGAAGAATCCTGGTGGTTCCAAACATCGTCCCCTTACGGATGATGGAGGCCACTGTGCTCATTGGAACTTTCATAGCAGCAGAAAGTTTTCTGTAACCTTCCCCAGCCTTGTGCCTCGAGACAATCCTGTTCTGAGGTCTGCAGACAATTCCTTTGTCTTCATGCTTGGTTTGTGCTTTGACATGCACTGTCAACCCTGGGACCTTATATAGACAGGTGTGTGCCTTTACAAATCATGTCCTATCAGCAGAATTTACCAAAGGTGAACTCCAATCAAGCTGCTGAAACATCTCAAGAGTGATCAGTGGAAACAGAATGTACCTGAGCTCAAGATAGAGCTTCACGGCAAAGGCTGTGAATACTGATGTACATGTGATTTTACAGCTTTCATTTATTTTTAATACATTTGCAACAATTTCAAAAACTCTTTTCCACATTGTCATTATGGGGTATTGTGTGTAGAAATATGAGGAAATAAATTAATTTAATTCATTTTGGAATAAGGCTGTAACAAAAAAATGTGGGAAAAAGTGAAGCGTTTTGAATACTTTCCGAATGCATTTAGTAAGCAGAATTATTAGCCATCCTGTTCAATTGGAATTCTTTTATATTTTCCCCCAATTTCTGTTAAACAGAAACATTTTTTTCAACACATTTGTAAACATAATAGTATTAATAATTAATTTCCAATGACTTTATTTTTATGATTAGAGTACTTAATATTACTTAATAGTGTAATACTTAATATTATAATGGTAATATTAATGCACTGTATGTATATAGACACACACTAAAATAAATACTGTTTATCTTTTTACATTTTGCTTTAAAATAAAGAAAAAGCTCATTGTAAAGACTTTCAAGCTCATTTTGCACTCTGTTTACAGAAAAAAAGCCTGAAACCATTTTGAGAAACAACACACTCATGTGTACCTCAGCAGTTTTTCCTCTCACAGCTGATAAATTACAGACTGAATCTGTACCAAGCATCTCCTGTGCGCTTTCAGAGCTTCAGACGTCTCCACTAAAAGAGTAGTGAAGCAGCAGAGCACATCTTCTCTGTGTGATCCGCCGTTTGTCTCTGTGTGAGTGAGGAATACATTACAGATGCACTGACGACAGAAAAGACAGACTGCATGAAGGTGCACTGGCACACACACACACACACACACACACACACACACACACACACACACGTGCATAGACCAGCTTCAACATGTGTCTCCAGGGTCTTGCGCAGATCATCCACATCTAAATGTGCAGCAGTTCATCTACAGTTTAACATCTGCATCAATACTCAAAACGCGCTCATGCAGAAATATACCAGACAAAATAGACCCAAAAGCAACACTACATTTGATTTGTCATTCTCGGCGGGCGACACTGAAAATATATAAATATACGTTGAACCAACTTCAAAAAATGACTAATTTGTTCATTCATTCATTTATTATTTTTTCTTTGGCTTAGTCTCTTTATTCATCAGGGGTCGTCAACTATTCCAGCATATGTTTTACAAAGCGGATGCCCTTCCAGCTGCAACCCAGCACTGGGAAACATCCATACACACTCACTCACACTCATACACTACGGACAATTTAGCCTACATAGTCCTTATGTGTCCTCTCACATAGTTGGCCCTCACATAGTGTCACCTCACATAGTTGCATACCTGTCAACCCTCCCGTTTTTCCTGGGATTCTCCTGTATTTTGCAGTTCTATCCCGCTATCATCCCGTAAAGGTGTTTACCCGTATTTCTCCCATATGTTCAGTCTTTCTCTAAAGGGTGGCAATAAACATTAAAGAGCCGATCCTCCCTATACGCATCCCATACCACCGAACCACCAGGGGCCGCCCCTTGCTCCTAAATGTGAGTCTGTTCTGTGCTTTCACTTTATTTAGGCATGAAAACACAGTGAAATAAATATAAAAGCGGTGGGATTCCCTTTCCTTTTCATTACAGGTGCCGTCACCCCCTATACAATCCTCAAAACAGTCATATAGCAGTGCGTGACTGTCAGACGCGCTCCATAGTGATAAATAGACGCTGTTTCCCAATTTCGCAATTTGTAGAGGAGCAATAGTCTGGGATTTGGGTGCGTGTTTGAACGGACATACAGTATACACATAATTAATAAAAATAATATCTAAAGATGTCGATCTTGGTGGGTTTTTTTTTTACCTCTGTTATTTAATGTAATCAAACAAAGAATCCAAATAAATGAGATTCATTCGTTGCTCTTTAATCAGAATGTGTAAGTTATACTGAAGAAAAGGTTAGTGAGATTCAATAGCTTGATTCTATTTCTTTAGCTATTAATTTTAATTATCTGAACTGTTTGCTAATTTATTTCCTGCTAATGTATGGGGTGGGGGGGGGGGTGGTATCCCTTATTATGATGGCCACATCCCTTATTTTCACATCCCAATGTCCTCACAAACAGTGTTCACACACTAGGTCAGAAATGACTGGTATTACTACACTTGTGGGGACAACGGGTCCTCATAAGATGATGAAAACCAAGATCGAACACACTCTGTTTTTCATGTCTTATGGGGACTATAGACATAATGATTTTTTTTATACTGTGCAAATACCCCTAACCCAACTCTGACAGAAAACTTTCTGAATATAATAATATTACATAATATATACTTCATCATGTATGAATTTTAAGCCATTTTCTTCATAGGGACCAAAAAATTCCACACAAGGTCAAAAATGACTGGTATTACAACACTTGTCCTCATAAGGTGATGAATACCATGATCACACACACACACTGGGTTTCATGTCTTGTAGGGACTTCCTATAAACATTAATGACATTTTATACTGTGCAAATACTCCTAAACCCAACTCTGACAGAAAACATCCAGAATATAAAAATATTACATAATATATACTTCATGTATGAATTTTAAGCCATTTCTTATGGAGACTTCCCTATAGACACAATGATTTTTTATATACTGTGCAAAAACCCCTAAACCCAACTCTGACAGGAAATGACTGGTATAACTACACTTGTGGGGACAATTGGTCCTCATAAGGGGATGAATACCATGACCACACACTGGGTTTCATGTCTTATGGGGACTTCCCATAGACATTAATGACATTTTATACTGTGCAAATACCCCTATAAAAATACCCAACTCTCACAGAAAGCATCTGTAACTTTATGTATATATATATATATATATATATATATATATATATATATATATATATATATATATATATATATATATATATATATATATGTGTGTGTGTGTGTGTGTGTGTGTGTGTGTGTGTGTGTGTGTGTGTGTGTGTGTGTATATATATATATATATATTTTTTTATATATATATTTCATTCTGTATGATATATGAGCAATTTTCATCATGTGAAACAAAAGTGACTGGTATGACTACATTTGTGGGGCCAGTTAGTCCTCACAAGGTGATAAATACCAGGACCACACACACACAGATGCGCACACACCTACACCCACACTGGCGCTGTACCGTAGCTGATGATTTAGCCCCTCTGTCAGTAAGTAGAGATTAAGTTTCACCTTCAGAGGTTAAAAGATATGTGCTTATTCAGCACCTCGCTCAGGGATTACATTTTCCCCTTATTCCCCTCTCTCACTCACTCTCACACACGCGCACACACGCGCGTCTGCCAGTCAGAGCTGTGGGCAGCAGTGATTTCTCCTCTTAATATGGCAGCTGCATATTCAGTGGCCGCTTTGTCTTCCCCCAGATGCACATCTCACCGCTGATGGAGGGATTTATATTCCGCTCCATAACCTTGCTGACTAACAGCAAATAAAATACAGGCCGCCTTCAGACCCTTCCAAAACGCTTTAATCATAAAACAGCGAATACAAACACAGAGACGGAGAGATGAGAAAGCCACGGCGAGACAAAGAGAGCGATCGCTCCATCAAACACAAATGCAAAGCAAGCCTCCACCACTGCCTTCTACATCCTCACAGAGACAAACTACTTCATTCATTCATTCATTTTCTTTTCGGCTTAGTCCCTTTATTAATCCGGGGTTGCCACAGCGGAATGAACCGCCAGCATATGTTTTACGCAGCGGATGCCCTTCCAGCCGCAACCCATCTCTGGGAAACATCCACACACACTCACACTCATACACTACGGACAATTTAGCCTACCCAATTCACCTGTACCGCATGTCTTTGGACTGTGGGGGAAACCAGAGCACCCGGAGGAAACCCACGCAAACGCAGGGAGAACATGCAAACTCTACACAGAAACGCCAACTGACCCAGCTGAGGCTCGAACCAGCGACCTTCTTGCTGTGAGGCGACAGCACTTCCTACTGCGCCACTGCGTCGCCCACAGAGACAAACTACTTCATTATTTCATTCTGGAGAGCATTTATTGTGGTGACATCTGACATTGTACACTTTAGAACAGGGGTCCCAAACTCAAATTGGTGGGGGGCTCTTTCAATGACTGGACAACAAACAAACATGATGTTTACATTTCAAGCATTTCCTGTCACCAGTGATTACGCAAATCAGCACGTTTATTGTGTCACACATCAGCTGCTGAAATATATATGTAGTTGTTGTGTGTATGGTCAAGTGTTAGACACACACTCAGTCATTCTTCCACAGACTATATGCAGTCAAAACTCTAGCTTTTTGTTTCTTGTTGTACATATTGAATGGGTGGTTTAAATTACAAATAATAGGCATAATTATTATTATTCTGTCCCAACCAACTGTATTGTCCCAGTAGCACAAGACAGCAGAAAGCAGTTTGGGTAACTTACATGACTTTACTGCCAATTGTTCTTCTCAATATCTAATATTTGATAAAACTACAACAAAGAGGGGGAAAGTATGTACATATTCACATTTACTGTAACATGTTCAATTCAACTAGCAGTACAATTTTACTAATGTAGATAGTTTTTATGCAAATCTTAATAAGCATATGAGGAAAATCTAATAAATGGGACCATTTGAATGGAACGTTAGCAAAATTATCACCAGCAGCATAACGTGTAAGCCACGATGAAGTGTTTGAACAACAAAATACAAGTGGTTCAAAAACTGATAATAATCAAATGAGCCTTGAATATTTACAAAAATAGAGCTTTAGTAAAAAATAGAGCTCTTACGGACATATATTTAAACGTTTAAATCAGCCACCGAATTAAAACGCATATGTGTTACTCTCGAATGTACCCTGAGAGAAAATGAAAGTCAAACTAATCTGAATGTAGTACTTTAAATATCGACTAGGTGGAGGGTCAAAATGGCTGGATGCGACTGCACAACAATGATAGTGGTTCAAAAATATATGTTTTGGCAAGCTGAATCTCGTTATATTTTTGATGTCAGTTGAGGGCTGGATGGAAGAGAAGACCCCTGATTTAGAAACTAGCATAGAAACCTTCCTAAAAGTGAACGTACCCCAGACTATTTATTTACATTATTTTATTAATAATTATATCTCATATAAGGATTTAAAGTGGTTCAATTTATGTCAATATTTAAGTTAAATATGTTTACCTAGGGTGATTCAGTGGTTAGCACTGTCCTGGCTGGACCAGTTGGCATTTCTGTGTGGAGTTTGCATGTTCTCAATGTGTTGGCGTGGATTTCCTCCGGGTGCTCCAGTTTCCCCCACAGTCCAAACACATACGCTATAGGGGAATAGTAAAAAGTATAGTAAAAATGACGTCATCTGAAACTTTCTGTCGTATACCACGCCCACCAAAATGGTACCCTTTTTTCAGTGGAAACGCAAGCTTGATAAAGGTGACCTGTACCGTACTGTACCTCTCAGTGGAAACGGGCCATTATTATACTCATTTTCTACTGTTTCATCACTTTGTTGTGCGATACAGAGACTGCTGCACTGTTCATAATGTACAGTAGCAATAGTCACTGTACATGTCAATCTAATTAGCAATTATTTTATTATTGTTTAATTCATGGTTTTTGCCTAGAAAAAAAAACTGCATCACTCCTCCATCTGCCTCCAAAATATGAAAAGTGTGTGTGTGTGTGTGTGCGTGCGTGTGTGTGTGTGTGTGTTTTTCTTAGTCTGTTCAAGTGCTTTCAGCCAGAGTTTTCTGAATTGGAGCTCATTCATTGGGGAATGGATTATCATCTTTATGGAATTCCGCAAAAATGGTTTTGCCACTAAAATCTTTTAGATTTATCTTCCCTCATCTCTCTGAAGATAAGAGCCTGTACTCTGAAGATGCCGTGCGTATAATACACAACTCAAATACATTCCTGCTGTCTCTTAGTATTCCACTGAATGAAGCCTTAGGTTTTCCTACACTGTAAATAATAGCTGTATATTTGCAGTTTCTGTATTTTGTGGTTCATGTTTTCCCCATTTACTTTTGCTTTTGAATTGAATTTGGAGGACTTTTACAACATTTCACCTTGAAAAATAAAAAACAGTGATTTTTATTAACATTTTTAATAGTTTAAAGTGAAATATTTAACATAGACGCATTCTGAGAACGTAGCCCTACATTTCTGGAGATTGAGAATTAAATATCCAGAAGCTGCATTTCATCTTTAAAACAAACAATATGATGTTGTTACTTTTCACACTTACAAGCTGACCGCTTACCTCTGTGTGGACAGCTTTCACGCTCTTTGTCCAGTTTGTCCAGTAGCTCTCCATGTACATCAGCAGAGAGGAGTTGACCGCAATGACATGGTTCTAGTCTGGCGAAGAATGGTTTCAGAAAGCGGGTCAAACAAAAACAGAAGCCAAAAAATGAAACAAGTAAACAACAGGGTGAGAATGTGGTAATCTGAAAACCTGGTAAAAATCAGACGAGGGCTTTTCTGGATTGCTTTTGAAAACACTGTCAGTCGATCGGTCAGTCATTCAGTCAGTTAGTCAACAGCACCCTCTAGTGGATTTATGTGAGAACAGCAGGCTTGAATGGCACTTGCGGGAGAAATTTGAGATTTGAAAAAGTGTAAACAGCGGTCTCTGGTGGATTAGCGAAAACAAAACCTGCAAAAAAAGTACCTTTTGAGATGTATTTGGTGCTCTCCATAAATCTATATAGCGGTACATTTTCAGAATGAGCCTGGGTTGGCTATATTATCTGGGTTGGTGTTGTATATTGTGCTACAAAAACCTGACAGTACATTTTCTGTTATTTTACACACTTTTTTTCCCATCACTGATTGACCTGTTGGCGGGTCAAAATCAGGGGGCTACAATCATGCAGTCTGAACTCAGCATTGAACAGAGTTAATGGTCAGAAGATGCTGGTCCTGCAGAAAATCACTAACTGATCTTGTTCTGATGCCCTCATGGCTCTCACTCTGCCTTATGTATTTATAGAGGCTGATGTTGAGCTGTCATGCGCAGCTATGCCCTGTTAAATGTCTGAATGTGGGTCTGTCTGAGTCTCCTGCCCAGCCCTTCTGTCTCTCTCTCTCTCTCTCTCTCTCTCTCTCTCTCTCTGTTGTCTTTTCTTCTGTATTAATGAGTCGTGACAGTGATATCGCTCTAAACAGATAAAGAGGCGTCTCTCTCTCTCTCTCAATGGTGGTCGGCTCAAGTAAACTCTGTGTTGCCACAAGCAGTCTATCCATCATGCTTTAATGTGAAACGCTGAAGACTTCCCACTTTTCAGGACCCAATGGCTCCCCCAAACACATGCTGGAGATAAGACTGACTACTCCAAGCAGGAAAATGAATTAAATGTGAGGGAGGAAACCTCTGCCTCGCTGCAGCTTTTAAACTCTATTTAAAAGCTTTAGATGATTCGTGTGTTCCTGTGATCTCCTGCTAGAGATCGGGGAATTGTGAGGCTATAGCTGTGAAGTGATAATTAAAGTCAATGTCAAGCTCGGTTTGCAGCTTATTTTACTTTTACATGGTGATGAGTTTTCAGTTGAAACTCAAACAGTCCAGAGAGAACTAAATAAAGTGCACTGTAAGGTATGAATAGTAAACTCATTGGTTTTAAAGTGATTATTTGGCTTTATTTTTTTAGAAAGTGAGTAAACCTTTTGATTTTAAGGCGATTAGTTGATTAGCGATTAGTTAAGGTTTACTTAGTAAAGTTGGTAAACCAGTTGGTTTTAAAGTGATTAGTTAACTTTACTTAAAATGTGAGTAAACCTATTGCTTTAAAAAGTGATTAGTTGACTTAAAAGGGAGTAAATGCATTGCTTTTAAGAGTGATTAGTTGACTTTACTCTGAAAAAGTGAGTATTTCCATCAATTTAAAGCGATTCATTGACTTTATTTAAAACAAAGTGAGTAAACCCATTGCTTTTAAAGTGTTTAGTTGACTTCACTCAATAAAGTGAGTAAACCAGTTGCTTTTTAAGTATTTAGTTGACTTTATTTAATAATGTGAGTGTACCCATAGCTTTTAAAGCGATTAGTTGACTTTACTTAATAAAGTGAGTGAACCCATTGCTTTTAAAGCGATTAATTGAGTTTACTTTATAAAGTGAGTGAACCCATTGCTTTTAAAGCGATTAGTTGACTTTACTTGAGTAAACCCATTGCTTTTAAAGTGATTAGTTGATTTTACTTAAAAAGTGGGTGAAGCCATTTCTTTTAAAGCGATTAGTTGACTTTACTTTATAAAGTAAGTGAACCTGTTGCTTTTAAAGCGATTAATTGACTTTACTTTATAAAGTGAGTGAACCCATTGCTTTTAAAGCAATTAATTGACTTTACTTTATAAAGTGAGTGAACCAATTGCTTTTAAAGCGATTAATTGACTTTACTTGAGTAAACCCATTGCTTTTAAAGCGATTAATTGAGTTTACTTTATAAAGTGAGTGAACCCATTGCTTTTAAAGCGATTAGTTGACTTTACTTGAGTAAACCCATTGCTTTTAAAGTGATTAGTTGATTTTACTTAAAAAGTGGGTGAAGCCATTTCTTTTAAAGCGATTAGTTGACTTTACTTTATAAAGTAAGTGAACCTGTTGCTTTTAAAGCGATTAATTGACTTTACTTTATAAAGTGAGTGAACCCATTGCTTTTAAAGCAATTAATTGACTTTACTTTATAAAGTGAGTGAACCAATTGCTTTTAAAGCAATTTATTGAGTTTACTTTATAAAGTGAGTGAACCCATTGCTTTTAAAGCGATTAGTTGACTTTACTTGAGTAAACCCATTGCTTTTAAAGTGATTAGTTGATTTTACTTAAAAAGTGGGTGAAGCCATTTCTTTTAAAGCGATTAGTTGACTTTACTTTATAAAGTAAGTGAACCTGTTGCTTTTAAAGCGATTAATTGACTTTACTTTATAAAGTGAGTGAACCCATTGCTTTTAAAGCGATTAATTGACTTTACTTTATAAAGTAAGTGAACCCATTGCTTTTAAAGCAATTAATTGACTTTACTTTATAAAGTGAGTGAACCAATTGCTTTTAAAGCAATTTATTGACTTTACTTTATAAAGTGAGTGAACCAATTGCTTTTAAAGCGATTAATTGACTTTACTTTATAAAGTGAGTGAACCCATTGCTTTTAAAGCGATTAGTTGACTTTACTTGAGTAAACCCATTGCTTTTAAAGCGATTAATTGAGTTTACTTTATAAAGTGAGTGAACCCATTGCTTTTAAAGCGATTAGTTGACTTTACTTGAGTAAACCCATTGCTTTTAAAGTGATTAGTTGATTTTACTTAAAAAGTGGGTGAAGCCATTTCTTTTAAAGCGATTAGTTGACTTTACTTTATAAAGTAAGTGAACCTGTTGCTTTTAAAGCAATTTATTGACTTTACTTTATAAAGTGAGTGAACCTGTTGCTTTGAAAGTGATTAATTGACTTTATAAAGTGAGTGAACCCATTGCTTTTAAAGCGATTAGTTGACTTTACTTTAGAAAGTGAGTGAGCCCGTTGCTTTTAAAGCAATTAATTGTCTTTACTTGAGTAAACCCATTACTTTTAAAGCGTTTAGTTGACTTTACTTAATAAAGTGAGTGAACCTATTACTTTTAAAGTGATTAGTTGACTTTACTTAATAAAGTTAGTGAACCAGTTGCTTTTAAAGTGATTAGTTGACTTTACTTTAAAAGGTGAGTAAACTTTTTGCCTTAAAAATTTTCCGTAAATGGTACTTTACTCACTTTTTAAACTAATAACTTTTTATATTGTATTATTTACACACATTGTGTTATGTACACAGTATTATGAAAATTAGCAATTATATTTATTAAAATTATATACTTAAATTCTTTATCTAAAAGTTTTACTTGGTTTACATTAAGAGTAAGAGTGTATGGTTTTGTGTATTGTGTTTTCTGCTCATTTTCTCACTCAAATGTTATCCAGTATGTAGCTAACTATTTCTTCACTAATAAGTGAAGCAAGTCAGCTGTTAAGTTTGTGAGCAAATAAATGAATGAATGAAGAAACGACTGAACAAACAAATAAATGAGTGAATTTTACTCAATTCAGTATTGTGCTCAATCATTATTAAGTACTTTTACTTATTTTAGATATAGTGCATCTATTTACCTGTATTCTTGACTGTTTATTAAATTATTAATTTAAATGTTAGAGCATACTTCATTATTACATGCCTATGATCCATGATCATAAGCCATGGTCAGTTCAATGATACATTGTAACTGAGGGATGCCGGACAACAGAGTTGAGGTTCCACGTGCAGTTTATTAAACAGAGAATGGTCAGACAGGCAGTGGTCAAATGGGTACAGACAGTATAATAAGGGTAATCCAATAGCATACTCAAAGTCACAGGTGGATACAGGCGGCAAAGAATCAACAAAAATGAAAATATGAGGCAAGGATGAAACACAGAAAGTCTTAGACAAAGAAACGATTCACGGTGTTCACAGATTAACAAGACTCAGCAATGTGTGTGTATGAGAGACGTGAATATAAAGGTAATCAGTCCATGATGACCAGCTGTGTGTGTATATTCTGGGAGAATTAGGAACAGGTGTGTGAGGTGCATGATGGAATATGTTGTCCAATTCATTGACTACTTACTAATCTATACTACTTGTAACATTTTAAATAAGTATCTAATGAATAAGTATGCTGTATTATATTTTGGATAGGTTGTGGTACAAAGAGAGTAAGCTCTCCAGTAGTAGCTAATGAATAAGTAGTCATGTAGTATTTACTATAATGGAAAATATATGGATGTCTAATAAATAAGTGCTAGCAGCATTGAAGTAAATACTAATACTGTATATTGAGAAGATGAAATGTTAAAACAGTTTGGTGTATTTTCTATCTACTGGGAATGTTTAATGTGTGTCATTCCTACCACTTCATGAGGTAGTGTTTGTAAAAAACAAAATTTAACTTGTGCCAGATTTTTTATACTTAGTTTTTTGTTTGTTTGTGATGCATCCAGACTGCACTATGTGACATGTCTGTATTCAATAGGAAGCAACTTCTCGATCTCCTGCAGTTCTTCCAGACATCAGCTTCCCTCATTCTTGGCCTGTTTTGCTTGAGACGACTATCTTTAGACACTCAGATGGGTTTTTCAGTGTTTTATGTTTTATCAAATGTACCCTCTCGAGTCTAGATCTACGAAAGCATAGCTGGCAAACAGGCAGACCTGGTGCTGAAAGTAATAAAACTAGAATTATGACCTTCTGAAAATGATCTAGATCTCAGGGAATAAAAGCAGATTCACATTAAGCACAGACCTCATCACACATTCATCATGCTGTAATAATTTAGCCGCTTCTAGTGAATAAACCCCGCTGCAAGAAAACACAGAAGAGCCTTTTATGCGTCAGAAATCCTCCATCGATTGTAATTTAAATCCGAATCTTTGAAACTTTGCATGGTGCAGTATACTGAGAACAGGATTTGAGCATTATCCTTGAGTTGTAAAGATGCAGAAAGAGCAGCTTATTGACCAGAGGAAATTGTGATTATATCGCCATTTAAAGTCCAAAGTCGATGTCTGGTCCTCAAAGGATGTAATGAAACTGAGAAGCACCTTGACCAGGTATATACGCGAAATTGAGACAAAGCTGCGTGTCCTGACTGAAAGCGTAAAGTTTAATGAAAACCTTGAAACGCACTTCAGCAATATTAAACAGACATGTCAGAAATGTGACAGCTAGCTGAATGATGAAAAAGCACCAACTGTACAGCGTGTCTCTCCATGCCATCAATTAACCCCTCTCCCTCTGTCTCTCTCTCTCAGGAGGCCGTGATCAGTGGACTTCTCCCTGAAACCACATATTCAGTGACTGTAGCTGCGTACACCACTAAAGGAGACGGAGCGCGGAGCAAAGCCAAAGTGGTGACCACAACAGGAGCAGGTGAGAGTTGAGAAGTTTAGAGTTTAAGTGCTGTAGTATTTCCAGAGGTGAAAAGTTCAGCTGCAGTCACCTCTGAGTGACCTCCACTGCATCACTTCAGCTGTATTTGCAGCTCAACGGCCATTTCATCAGCTGAGCAATCTGGCCTGGGTGCTGGAGATTAAAGAGAAGTGGAAATTAATTCACATCATTCTTTTTTCAGAGGCAGGAGAGGATTTGTACAGGTAGTGCATTAGGGGAAATAAACCAGGGTGACCTTTACACCAAAATAAGTCAGTATGGGATGGGAAATGATTGATTATGAATAGTCTTTTTCTGTGATATGCAGTGTTGGGTGAGTTACGTTAAAAAAAGAATTGATTACAAATTACTGACTACTACTAGGGTATGTTCTTTGAGCCTTGCTTAAATGATCTAAAATGATTTGGCAGATCCTGGATCTGTTAATCTTGATAACTGATCTCTGGCTAATTTGGTTCTTCAAGTTCGCGAATCAGATTAAAATGTCTGGATGAGCTGATCTGAGATCGCTGCTTGTGTTGTGAAGGTCAGATCTATCCATCCTCGAAATCATGATCAGCGATGCAGCGGTTGGCTGACGGCACAGCGGCATAATGACATCATCTGATTAATATTCAATTAACCATGTGAGCAAAATTATATTTTTCGTAGTAAATAAGATTTGTAGTAAACGGTTTGTTAAATATGATACGCAATAACGTTCCACATTTGTTGTGAGCTGCAGGATTTACACTCTTTATGTGTCAAGAGTATTTAGCAATTTATTTAGTTTTACATTTTAGATCAGATTTTCTTTACTGTAGGCCTATTTTAGTTTCTTAATCGGTGTAAGGAATTAAATTAATTTTGGATCAAAAAAGCATTTTGATGGGGGCGCTCGAGAGCACCGAATGGAGTAGACGTAGTTTGAGGAGCTCCTCCAAAACCTCGAAAAAAAACTGCTTAATTTAATCATAATAAAAACGAAACGACACCTTTTTAAGCTTGAAGTCAAGATGACGAAACCTAAAATAAAGAAATGTGATCAACCAGCCAATGCAGACGAACAATCAATGGAGAAACTAATTTTGACTGAACAAGCGGCTAGTGCTGTCAACGAAAAAAGGATTTTGATATCGATAAAGGCATCTGCAACTTTTGAGAAGCATCAAATCACCGGCATATTAGCTGTCAAAACCTGCATGACTGCATAAATTATTATTCCTTTATTAAAAAGAAAACAAACAAAAAACAGTGGAATATTGTGCATGTCTATTATCTTACAAAAATTGTACTAAAGCTGGATCGGCACCTTTAAATAGTACGCATTTGTATCTAAAAAAATCCATATTAATAAATGTTCTAACTTTTTTACTTTGTAAAGTTTTTATTTACTAAGTTTTTACTTAGTAAAGTTTTTATTTACTAAGTTTTACTTAAATATATTTTTAAACTTATATGTATATAAAAATAAATATTATTAATTATTAGAAATTATAAATGTGTATATATAAAAACTTTTGTTTTCTTTTTCAAGTTTTCTCAATGTGTATATAATCTATATATTACTACTGTAAGAAAATATCAGCATTTGGTACATACTTTCAGTATTACCTTTGCTTGAACAGACCCGATCTAATCCTGTTTACATGAAATAAACCTGCTCCTTAGCAGGTTTGAGCTACCAGAACTGTTGCTATGACAACAACTCTCAGATGAGTTTTGAAGAACGGAACGATCCTGGATCGTGTCAAACCGTCAACAACCAAATCCAGCTAATTGAGCAATCCAGGACATTTGTAATCTGATTACATTACTAATTACTTCATGTAAAAAGTAATCAGATTACTAATTACTTTACTTTGAAGTTACTTTTAAAACATAAAAGTATATAAAATATACATATAAAAATACAAAATAAACTGCAGCTCTTTCAGTAATTTAATATTCACTGAAAAACATTACAATGGGTTGATCCCAACAGCTAGACAGACTTAAGAGTTCGCCAAAACTGAAAATTCTCTCATCATTCGCTTGTTTCAAATATCTTTGTCTTTTTTTTAAAACACAAAAGAAGATATTTAGAAGAACATTGACATCCATAATATGCAAAAGCACTGCAGTTTTGGGTGTTCTGTGTTTGTCTGAGGTAATTAGTCTACCGAAATGTCTATATTCCATACCAAGCATGAAGCTGATCAGTCCGTTATTGTCGTGTGACTTGCAGTTTTCAACTGGTGCGCCTGGAAAATGCGAGCACTGAATATGTGTGCGCAAGCTGCGTGCCTCCATTAGAAGTAATGAAAAAAAATGCGTGCACAAAAGACGGTCCCATAAGCAGTTAAGCTTCACATTCAGATACCTTCACTCCCTACACAAAAATTCAAATTAGCCTGTTTAGGCTGTCTTGGACTGCCATGTTTTTGGGCGCCAGTGTCCTCCTTGGTGACGAGTGTTGTCATAAATACTTTCTGTTCAAGTGCTTGAACAAGTTGCTGGTTGAGTTCTTTAGAGACTGGATATAGATTGCATTTCACAGCAATACTTTTGTTTTTACGCTCAATGAAATCAAAGTAATGTCTGTATTTCCACTTGAGGAAGCAAGCACTCTCGTCAGCAGCCATTTCAGCTTGCGTTCTCTAGCAATTTAATAGCACATACTTATTAACTAACGTTGCAGCGGAAAATGTTATATAAAGAAGCATTTTTTTCTTCTAAAAACTATAATTGTAACGCAAGTAACACAATTACACTGATTTTAGTAACCAAAATTAAATTACACAAATGTTAAATGTAATTTGTTACATTACTACATTCCCCAAAAAATGTAATTAGAATACAGTAACTCATTGTTTTGAGTTGAAGCATCATTTAGGTTTAAACAAAAATGGTGTTCATCACTTCCCAAACTTGTTTGTGCACAAACTTATTTTAGAAACCATAAGCGAACTGTCTAAAAGGTATTTCTCATCCAAAACACCAAAACTGGCTCAATAATATTTATATCTGGTGACTGTGCAGGCCATTGACTGTGCTTTCATGTTCATCGAACCACTCTGTCACCAGTCTTGCTGTGGGTGTTTGTTCATTATCATACTGATACACATCACCCCCTTCAGGATACAACAATTGAACCATTAGGTGCACATGGTCCTCCAGAATGCTTTGGTAGTCCTTGGCTTTGACCCAGCGCCTCTCTAGCATGAGTATTGGGTCTAGGGAATACCATGATATTGTAGCCCAAACCATCACTGATCCACCTCCATGCTTCACTCAGGGCATGCAACAATCTGGGTGGTACTGGGCGCTTCTTCAGGGCTTTTCCACACCGTAACTCTCCTGCATGTGGGAAAGACGGTGAACGTGGACTCATCAGAGAACAATACATGTTTCACATTGTCCACAGCCCAAGATTTTTGCTGCTATATCTTTACAGTAGATGGTGAAACCCCACCAAAGCTGCGTGTGTGTAAAGTATCATATCTGTACTTTTATTTATGTAATTAAATCATTAATTACAAAGCCTTCACATTTTATTGCAGTATTTATATTGGAGGTAAACGACTAATTTGCAGGATCTGTTTTATCTTGATGATAAACTAAATTGATATTGAAATTGAACAGTGTGATTATTAGCTGTGACTACCAAATGACTCTTTCATCTGTGCCACTGTCAGTTCCAGGAAAGCCCACTATGATCATCAGCACCACCATCGGCAACACGGCTCTGATCCAGTGGCAGCCGCCCAAAGAGATGGTGGGAGAGCTGATGGGGTACAGACTTCGTTATAAACGTGAAGAAGAGGACATTTACGCTGTCCGAGACTTCAGACGCACTGACGACCACTTCACCGTCACCGGCCTGCACAAGGGCGCCACGTATATCTTCAAACTCTGCGCTAAAAACCGGGCTGGGAACGGAGAGGAGTACAGTAAAGAGATCAGCACCCCGGATGATGTGCCCAGCAGTTACCCACAAAACCTCAGAGTCGTTGGATTGACCACAACCACTACCAAACTGGCCTGGGATCCTCCGCCGCTGCCTGAGAGGAATGGGAAGATCGTACGATATGTGGTGGTTTATCGAGACATTAACAGCCATCAGAATCAGACCAACGGCACAGCTGACACACAGATGACCATTCAGGGCCTGCAGCCCGACACCACCTATGATATCAGGGTGAGGGCGTTTACAGGGAAAGGTGGAGGTCCCATTAGCCCCAGCATCCAGAGCAGAACCATGTCTACCTCCATGCCTGGTGAGTGCTTCAATGGCAGCAGTAAATTCTGCAATCTAAAACATCCTCCCTCCTTTTTCCGATAGGGCGGCATGGTGGCCCAGTGGCTAGCACTGTTGCCTCACAGCAAGAACACCGCTGGTCCAACCTCCTATCGGGCTGGTTGGTGTTTCTGTGCGGAGTTTACATGTTCTCCCCGTGTTCGCGTGGGTTTCCCCCGAGTCCCCCGGTTTCCTCCCACCGTCCAAAAACATATACCATAGCAATAGATTAAACCAAATTATCACCGAAAACAACACTAGTTTACACTTCTCACGCGGCAACAAGCAGGGGAGTTCTCGAGACCTACCTGAGCTCGAACTCCCCTCTCGCCCTTCTAACGGGAGGGAGCCCCGAGCTCGAGGATATTACAAGCTCAGGGCTCTCTCCCGGGACAGCATGCCAAATACGCTTTATTGATTATCAGCTAAGTGTGAACTCTTGAAAATGTGTTGAGATTTAAAAGATGCCACAAAATATGCAAAAGTGCATCTTTTTTAATGCAGTATCTTCACTGATTGCACATACAGTCTGATTCATGAACAAATGACTCTAATGAGCAGCTCGTTTTAAAGAGTCCAGCAGCACTCTCAAAAGTTCTAACAGAATCATTAATGGATTCATCAAAATTACAAATCAAATCAGAAGTGATCCTAAAGCTGTATTTACCAGAGAAACTCTAAGAGGATCCGAGAGAGGGCTTTAATAGAGGGCTTAGATACAGTTCATTTAAGAATCAACTTTCTCTCAGATGTTTCTGATTAAATTCGTTTGGACAAATTAAAAGTCACAGATTGTTGACTAATTGAGATCTCTGCTGAAGCTCGATATACAGAGCTCAGCTTAATCAAGCACCCCCCCCCCCCCCCCCCCCCACACACACACAGATCTCTCTTTTATATTAGTAGTTTCTAATGGATACTTTGCATTAATATATTTGTGTGTATATACATTAGATTAGTGAGCACCAACGCTAAATCTGGAGCTAATCTAACAAAATAAAACTTAAGATCACAGTCCGAAATTAATATTTTAGTGAAAAATAAAATAAGAAATAAAATTTGTATTTGTAATTTCAATTTTTTTGCAATAACTTTTCATTCATCCATTTTCCTTCGGCTTAGTCCCTTATGTATCAGGGGTCACCACAGCGGAATGAATCACCAACTATTCCAGCATATGTTTTATGCAGTGTATGGCCTTGTTTTTGAATCTGCCACTATGCTGACACACAGGCATTTGTAGCTCCGCCCTCTTTTGAAAAGAGCCCAATCTCATTTGAATTTAAAGCAACAGTTATCAAAATGGCACATTTAGGATGGTACATTAGTGTTTCCATTATATAAATTACAGAGCTCAGTGTTCATTCATTCATTTTCCTTCAGCTTAGTCTCTGATTTATCAAAGGTCACCACAGCGGAATGAACCACCAATTATTCCAGCATTTGTTTTACGCGGCAAATGTCCTTCCAGCCTCTTCCAGCAAAGCCCCGCCCACTAGTGACCATCTCTCCCTCATTAGCATAGGAGCTTAGTCTTGTTTTTGAATCTGCTACTAGGCTGACACACAGGCATTTGTAGCTCCGCCCTCTTTTGAAAAGAGCGTAATCTCATTTGAATTTAAAGCAACAGTCATCAAAATGGCACACTTAGGATGGCACATTAGTGTTTACGTAAATTACACAGCTCAAAGGATCATTCATTCATTTTCCTTTGGCTTCCTTTGGCTTCCTTTGCCACAGCGGAATGAACCACCAACTATTCTGGCATATGTTTTATGCAATAAAGGCTCTTCCAGGAAAGCCCCACCCACTAGTGACCATTAGTGAATATAAATTACAGAGCTCAATTGTTCATTCAATCATTTTCCTTCGGCTTAGTCTTAGAGGTTGCCACAGCAGAATGAACCGCCAACTATTCCAGCATATGTTTTATGCAGCGGATGCCCTTTCAGCCGCAACCCAGTACTGGGAAACACCCATATACTCTCACATGCACACACATGAGGATACACTACGGCCAATTTAGTTTATCCAATTCACCTGTAGATATGTTTGGACTATGGGGAAAACAGAGCACCTGGAGGAAACCCACGCCAACACACATGCAATCTCCACACAGAAATGCTAACTGACCCGGTCGGGACTCAAATCAGCGACCTTCTCCCTTCTTGTGAGGCGACAGTGCTAACAACTGAGCCACTGTACCGCCAACAAAATATTCAATTAACACAAATAAGTTGTGCTTAAGTGAGTTCAAATGCTATTAGAATCCTACTCAAAACAATTTACTATTTAGTTATATTAACAATCCCTCATCCAGCAGCTCCAGACAGTCATCTTCGCTGTCTCCTTTCTCTGTTTGTCTCATACACACATTCACTGAACAACATTCACACACAGCAGATGGTTGAAGAGGAAGCAGACGTACGGTTTTCTGAATGCAGTCGCTGCAAAATCTCCACATACGGCTCATCTTATGCTTGAAACATTAAAGGGTTTTGCTCACCCTCCTGCCTTTCCCACACTTTTTCTATAGAACATATGGACATTCCTTGTGGTATTTTTGGAACTCGGCAGCATCCATTTCTCTTTCATTTCATATCTAGCATTTCTTTTTTTGTGTGTTTCACTTCCACAGAAGAGTGTAATACTGGTCATAGAGTATTTATGTGTTGAGTATTTATTTTATTATACTTTATTATATTATATTATATTATATTATATTATATTATATTATATTATATTATATTATATTATATTATATTATATTATATTTATTTATTATACTTTATTATATTATATTATATTATATTATATTATATTATATTATATTATATTATATTATATTATATTATATTATATTATATTATATTATATTATATTTTATTATATTATATTATATTATATTATATTATATTATATTTTATTATACTTTATTATATTATATTTTATTATACTTTATTATATTATATTATATTATATTATATTATATTATATTATATTATATTATATTATATTATATTATATTATATTATATTATATTATATTATGTTATATTTTATTTTATTTTATTTTATTTTATTTTATTTTATTTTATTATACTTTATTATATTATATTATATTATATTATATTATATTATATTATATTTTATTTTATTTTATTTTATTTTAATATACTTTATTATATTATATTATATTATATTATATTATATTATATTATATTATATTATATTATATTATATTATATTATATTATACTTTATTATTTTATGTTTTATTTTATTTTATTATACTTTATTATATTATATTATATTTTATTATATTATATTTTATTATACTTTTTTATATTATATTATATTATATTATATTATATTATATTATATTATATTATATTATATTATATTATATTATATTATATTTTATTATATTATATTATATTATATTATATTATATTTTATTATACTTTTTTATATTATATTATATTATATTATATTATATTATATTATATTATATTATATTATATTATATTATATTTTATTATATTATATTATATTATATTATATTATATTATATTATATTATATTTTATTATATTATATTATATTATATTATATTATATTTTATTATACTTTATTATATTATATTTTATTATACTTTATTATATTATATTATATTATATTATATTATATTATATTATATTATATTATATTATATTATATTATATTATATTATATTATATTATGTTATATTTTATTTTATTTTATTTTATTTTATTTTATTTTATTTTATTATACTTTATTATATTATATTATATTATATTATATTATATTATATTTTATTTTATTTTATTTTATTTTATTATACTTTATTTTATTATATTATATTATATTATATTATATTATATTATATTATATTATGTTATATTTTATTTTATTTTATTTTATTTTATTTTATTTTATTTTATTATATTATATTATATTATATTATATTATATTATATTATATTATATTATATTATATTATTTTATATTATATTATATTATATTATATTATATTATATTATATTATATTATATTATTATATTATATTATACTTTATTATATTATATTATATTATATTTTATTATATTATATTTTATTATACTTTATTATATTATATTATATTATATTATATTATATTATATTATATTATATTATATTATATTATATTATATTATATTATATTATGTTATATTATATTATATTATATTTTATTTTATTTTATTTTATTATACTTTATTATATTATATTATATTATATTATATTATATTATATTATATTATATTATATTATATTATATTTTATTTTATTTTATTTTATTATACTTTATTATATTATATTATATTATATTATATTATATTATATTATATTATATTATATTATATTATATTATATTATATTTTATTATATTATATTATATTATATTATATTATATTATATTATATTATATTATATTTTATTTTATTTTATTTTATTATACTTTATTATATTATATTATATTATATTATATTATATTATATTATATTATATTATATTATATTATATTTTATTATATTATATTATATTATATTATATTATATTATATTATATTTTATTATATTATATTATATTATATTATATTATATTATATTATATTATATTATATTATATTATATTATATTATATTATATTATATTATATTATAGTCGTGCGATATTCTGCCAGTAACAGCACTCGTCCAGCCTCTTAACCCTTCACCTTTGTGTATTACTCCACCCACATATAGCCACAATGCTTTTTTAGTTGAGAATGTAGTTGTTTAGATTGCAACTATGCAGTTTGTTTATAAGGATAGTGCCTATTTTAAATATTTATAATTTCTGAGAGCCTGTCTTCGAGCAAAGATGGTTGACGATGTTCATCTACACATGTAGCAGTGCGATGTGGCTGTATATCGGCACCAGTGGGAGGCGCTCTTAGTGTCCCACCAGTGACGATATACAGCAAAATTGTGCTGCTACAAGTGTGATATTGTGTTTATACAATAGTTCGACAGCATAATCCTGTGTATAAAAAAGGAAATCAAATACGGAGAGTCTCAAAACCCTTTTGTAAAAGGATAAAAGGAACTACTCTCTTCCGCCATTTATTCACATCTGCAGCTGATGTCAGAACAGAAGAAGCCGTAACTAATTCACCAACATCACTTTAAAGCTAGCGTTTGAAGTGATGACAAAACAGGTGATTTTGCTCACATTTTAAGATTATAAGGCTGATCGCCATGAAATGCCATCAGTCTACAGTATTTCTCTGTCCCAGTATTACGGTATTTCTCAGTCTCAGTATTTCTCTGTTGCAATCGGGAGATCGCAATACTACTATGGTATAAATACAGCACTACAACATACAAAAGAGAGAGATTGACTTAGAAAGTCATTTACATGTTTAATAATGATTTAATCAGCTGTAGTTTGAAATTACGCTTATTATGGGCTCTGTCACCATCTTGTGAATGAACATCGTCAACCATCTTTGCTCAAAGATAGGCTAATAGCCGCTTACACAATATCTCTCAGAAATTATAAATATTTAAAATAGGCACTATCCTTATAAATAAACTGCAAAGTTGCAATCTAAATAACTACATTCTTGACTAAAACAGCCTCAAAAGTACATTATGTTGTCCAACAGCAGCAATATTTGTCAAACTATTGACCTTATTCTTCAATGCGGAAGTGCGCTTGTTTTTGCGCTTGTTTTAGAACTTCCGATTCAGCTGCCTATGGGAGAAATGACTAGAAATAATAAAAGGCAGAAAACGGTCAAACTATTTATTCTACAAACAAGTGTTTGCATGACAATACAGACAAAGTAGAATAATATAATAAGAAAATATCAGTTTGAAACACCAAGCAGCAAAACGAGCAGTGTTAACGTCTAAAAATGAATGGAAGTTAATGAGACCCGAAGTCTCGAGCCAAAATGATTCAAATGGCTGCGCCCACTCGTATGCGGAGAATAAGCTGAATAGAGTGTCCTCTGCTTGTTGCTGTATGTGGGCGGAGTAATACGCAAGGGTGAAGGGTGAAGAGGTGGTACGAGTGCCGTTACTGGCAGATTATCACACGGCTATCAACCTGTCAGATTCAAGAACCAGACAGAACTGTTGTGTATATATATATATATATACATATTGACAATTCATACTAGTGATAGATCTATTAGTAATGACAAGTGTGGTGAAATAACAACAGGATATTAGTTACTGTGTGAATTATAACTCACAGTCTTACTGTGTAATTGTAATTGTGTGTGTGTGTGTATGTGTGTGTGTGTGTGTGTGTGTGTGTTCTGTCTTCTCTGATTCCCTATAGCTTAAGCGCATGCACAGAGCTGATATGTGGCTTTGGGTTTTTCATGTGTGGTTTTGAGATGAAGGTCTTAAGATGTTATCGTGTATAGCTGATGTGGTTTCTCTGCTTATCGCCGAGCCATTCAGGAACTCTTCAACTTTCTCCTTCACAGAGTTCACGAAAAACTTTGGTGTGAAAGCCGTGATGAAGACCTCTGTCCTGCTCACATGGGAGGTGCCAGAAACATACAAGTCTCAAGTGCCTTTTAAGGTGACTTTTCATGTCATTCTGCAGAAAACACAGTGGGAAAATGAGTCAAATGAGGGTTAGTTCACTCAAAAATTGCCGTTTACTCTCCCTCATGGTTTTAAACCTTTGAGTTTCTTTCTCCTGCTGATATTTTGAAGAATGCTGGTTGCTGACAGAGTAAAAATTACTTTGGATTTCGATGGGTGGTTGCAAAACATTTATATGGGCTGAATTTAAACAAATTAAATTGAGTAATGTTCAACTCAATTTGTTTGTTTGAAATCGTCCCAAATAAATTGTTTGCAAGCACTTAACTTAAAAAGAAAATTAGTAAAACCAATGAATCATTTTTTTCAGTGTGCCAGCAACCAGCGTTTTTCAAGTATCTTCTTTTGAGTTCAAGGGAAGAAAAACTCAAACAGGTTTTAAACAAGCGAGGGGTGAGTAAATAATGAATGGGTGATCTGTCCCTTTAAGAGCTGTTCACACAAAGGATGATAACTATAAAGATTACGAAATAGATATCATTCTAAAAATTGTACTAAATGCACATAAAACAAAAGCTGAGATCAAACTATGTATTTAATGATAGGGATTTAGAAAATAATACGGTTGGTATATCAGCATTTTGCTTTGACTGTGCATACCGTAAATGAGACACATCATCAGATCTCTTTTTATAAATGCTTTACAGTAATATATTTGTGGATATACAGTAGAATAGTGAGTAGCAAAGCCAAAACTGGAACTAAAAAATCTAAGATGAATCAATTGTAATTGATATTAAATAAATTAAATATTAAATATAAATATTTTTAATATTAAGTACATTTTTAAAACAGAAAAATCAAAAGGGAAAATTAAAGTTATTCAATTTAGTTGAAATTTTGTAAAAAATATATATATATATACAGTGATATTAAATAGAAAATATTAAACACAATTTTAATTAGGGATGTCCAGATCCGATCATTTAATTGGAAATTGGGCCCAATCACACAGTTTCAGACTCGATCGGAATTGGACATTACCTCCCGATCAGGACTCAAATCCTGTATATATATCAGTTGAAGTCAGAATTATTAGCCCCCCGGAATTATTAGCTCCTCTGTTTATTTTTTTCCCCCTATTTCTGTTTAATGGAGAGAAGATTTTCCAGCACATTTCTAAACATAATAGTTTTAATTACTCATTTCTAATAACTGATTTATTTTATCTTTGCCATGATGACAGTAGATAATATTTGACTAGATATTTTTCAAGATACTATATAGTATAGTGTATAGTGACATTTAAAGGCTTAACTAGACTAATTAGGCAGGTTAGGGTAATTAGGCAAGTCATTGTATAACAGTGGTTTGTTCTGTAGACAATAGAAAACAAATATTGCTTAAGAATCAGAATCAGAAAGAGCTTTATTGCCAGGTATGTTCACACATACTAGGAATTTGTTTTGGTGACAGAGCTTCTACAGTGCAACAGGAAAACAGAGACAAGACAAAAAACAGATCATAAATATATTTAAAAAAATACAAGTAAGTGGTGAATGCAAATATACAAATTGACAAGTGTATGTACATGTATATTACTATATACCACGTTATATGTGCAGCTGTTATGTGCAAAAGGAGGCTAAAAGGACGCTAATAATATTAAGGAGGCTAATAATATTAAGCTTAAAATGGCTTTTAAAAATTTAAATCTGCTTTTATTCTAGCTGAAATAAAATAAATAAGACTTTCTCCAGAAGAAAAAATATTATAGGAAATACTGTGAAAATTTCCTTGCTCTGTTAAACATCATTTGGGAAATATTTGAAAAAAAAAAATTTAAATTCTAGTAAATCTTTGAAACAGGCAGGGAATGATCGTTCGTTTAATGTGGATGCAAATTTAATTTTCATTGCATTTACATTTCTATCTATGTTGTGAATGTGCTTCTAATCTGTGCTGCAGATCCTGTATAACCAGCAGAGTGTGGAGGTCCAGGGTGACCTCAAGAGGAAGCTGATCACTCGTCTGCAGCCGGACACTGATTACTCCTTCGTCCTAATGAGTCGGGGAAACAGCGCTGGAGGACTGCAGCAGCAGGTCTCCATCCGCACCGCTCCAGACCTGTTCACCACCAAACCAGCACACCAGAAGCTAGACCCAGAGGAGGGCGGCAAACTCGCCATCACACTGCCCAAAGTGCACAACAGCGCCCTCGTCAGGTCAGTCAGTCTCTGATCATTTAAATAAACTATTTTTATTAAACAGAAAAACTAAGAGGGACATAATAATTATCAAATTTTGTTAAAATTTTGCAGTTTGTAATTTTGTTTTGCAAAAAATTTTATTTTCTATTCCTAAAGATGTTTGGTGACCAAACTCTAATTTTTATAGATATAACTGTTTAATATAACTGTTTTGTTCAAACCCACCAAACACACTTACCGGCCACTTTATTAGGTACACCTGTCCAACTGCTTGTTAACGCAAATTTCTAATTAGCCAATCACATGACACCAACGCACTGCATTTAGGCATGTAGACATTTACATTTACATTTAGTCATTTAGCAGACGCTTTTATCCAAAGCGACTTACAAATGAGGACAAGGAAGCAATTTACACAACTACATGGTCAAGACGATCTGCTGCAGTTCAAAGTGAGCATCAGAATGGGGAAGAAAGGGGATTTAAGAGACTTCAAACGTGGCATGGTTGATGGTGCCAGACGGGCTGGTCTGAGTTTTTCAGAAACTGCTGATCTACTGGTATTTTCACGCACAACCATCTCTAGGGTTTACAAAGAATGGTCTGAAAAAGAGAAAATGTCCAGTGAGTGGCAGTTCTGTGGGCGCAAATTCCTTGTTAACGCCAGTTGTCAGAGGAGAATGGCCAGACTGGTTCCAGCTGATAGGAAGACAACAGTAACTCAAATAAGCACTCGTTACAACCAAGGTCTGCAGAAGAGCATCTCTGAATGCACAACACGTCCAACCTTGAGGCGGATGGGCTACAGCAGCAGAAGACCACAGCGGGTGCCTCTCCTGTCAGCTAAAAACAGGAAACTGAGGCTACAGTTCACACAGGCTCACCAAAATTGGACAATAGAAGATTGGAGAAAAGTTGCCTGGTCTGATGAGTCTCCATTTCTGCTGCGACATTCAGATGGTAGGGTGAGAATTTGGCATCTACAACATGAAAGTATGGATCCATCCTGCCTTCAGGCTGCTGGTGTAATGGTGTGGGGGGTATTTTCTGGCCACACTTTGGGCCTATTAGTGCCAATTGAGCCTACCTCAGTATTGTTGCTGACCATGTCCATCCCTTTATGACCACAGTGTACCCATCTTCTAATGGCTATCTCCAGCAGGATAATGCACCATGTCATAAAGCGTGAATCATCTCAGACTGGTTTCTTAAACATGACAATGAGTTCACTGTACTCAAATGGCCTCCACAGTCACCAGAGCTCAATCCAATAGAGCACTTTTGGGATGTGGTGGAACGAAAGATTCGCATCATAGATGTGCAGCCGACAAATCTGCAGCAACTGCATGATGCTATCATGTCAATATGGAGCAAATTCTCTGAGGAATATTTCCAGTACCTTGTTGAATCTATGCCACGAAGAATTAAGGCAGTTCTAAAGGCAAAAGGGGTCCAACCCGGTACTAGTAAGGTGTACCTAATAAAGTGGCCGGTGAGTGTATATTGGCTATACTCACTGAGAAACTGATAAAAAATATTCATTTTCAAAGGGGATGTATTCATTTATGCTGAGCACTGTAGCTTCCTTTATTCATTTATCAAACAGATTTACTGTTGCTCTTTTTGCTTCATTCAACACGCAAAAAACACTTTTAGGCATGTTATTCTTTATAAAAAATATCAGAATGTTGTGAAAATAGCTTTTCATTTTCCCCCAGCGTGAATAAATGCATGAAAAAACGAGATTTGTTTTGCTCCATGCAAAATTATGCTTGATGGCTTTGTATAAACTGCATTGCATGACCTAAACAACTACTTGAATAGTAAAAACAGAGCCATTTCTCCCTGTACGTGCACGGCATATGGGTTGGGTTAAGTTATTTGACAATAAATATGTATATACAGCGCTCACCATAAACGAGTAAACCCTTCACAGATCTCTCTTTTAGCTTCATATTTTCTATAGGATGCTTTAAGATAATATATTCATGCATAGACATTAGAATAATCAGTAGCAAAGACAAAACTGGAAATAATTTAACCAAAAAAGTCAAGATCGCAAAATGTGTTCACACAAATTAATATTCGTTCATTCATTTTCCTTTGGCTTAGTCCCTTTATTCATCAGGGGTCGCCACAGTGGAATGAACCACCAACATATCCAGCATATGTTTTACACTGCGTATGTCCTTCCAGCTGCAACCCAGTACTGGTTCACACACATACACTACAGCCAATTTAGCTTATTCAATTCACCTATAGCACATGTGTTTGGACTGTGGGGGAAACCGGAGCACCCGGAGGAAACCCACGCCAACACGGGGAGAACATGCAAACTCCACACAGAAATGCCAACTGGCCCAGCTGGGACTCGAACCCTTCTTGCTGTGATGCGACAGTGCTAACCACTGAGCCACCATGTCACCACAAATTAATATGTTGGATTAAAATCTTAAAGGTGCAGTAGGTGATCTGCCACAATGCTAACCTATTAGCATAAATCTCTGAAACGCTGTTCCTCCCCTGCCGTCCAAAGCCACGCCTCCTGAAACCCAGAGCGCTCGCTGCTTAAAGATGACAGCAGAACCGTCTCTCATGTGTTAAGCTAAAGCTAAAGCTTGGCCGGCCTCACTCATTATTACACTCATTTCTAAGCCATACTCACATGCTATTTCTGACCGAATATTCAGAGTAGCGGTAAAAAAATATAGGGAACGTGTCAGAGGCTGTCATTGTTCAAAAATGAACCAATGTAAATATAAAACCATCTTCAGCTCAGTAAAGCAGGCTAGGCGGAATAGCGCTGTTTACTTCTGTTTTGTTGTTAAATCTAAATAAAATCTACATTATCGATGCTGTAAAAGGCCCTTATGATACTGAAAATAGTCACATCAATCTTTCGCCAGATGATATCCGTGGCTGAACAACACTTCTGTGCATAAAACCCATTCATAACAACACAATCTACATCAGCTTTGCGTGACTAAAATAGTTTTAAAACTAAACATTACCTGTCTAACAGAAATCTTTCAGCCATGGTGTCGTCCTTCCTCCAGCATGCAAAAGTAACTCCAATATTAATTCAGGATTTTAGAAAAAGTTTTGAATCAGCATGTTTTTACTCTCTCTCTCTCTCTCTCTCTCTATATATATATATATATATATATATAGAGAGAGAGAGAGAGAGAGAGAGAGAGAGAGAGAGAGCAGATATATGCAGAAACTAGAGAGATGCTGAGCCTCGCGATGTGACCGCGCCGCCATCTTGTCACTTGTAATATATATGTATATATGTATATATATATATAGCAGGTCGCACACCGGAAGCGCCACGCAGCGCCATACATTTCAGAATTCTAAACATAAGTTTCTATTAGGGTACACACACCGGCGCGGCAAGTCGGCGGCACCCAGCTACGACTCAGGACACTGTTCATTTCTCTGCCATGGCACAGAGCGCCATCTGATTAGTTTCATGTTAAATATCATGCGAATATCCGCGTCTGGTGCGTGATATTTTAACTGTCATGTGCATGCCGTGTCGCGGCGCTTCTGGTGTGCAACCTGCTTCTCTCTCTCTCTCTCTCTCTCTCTCTCTCTCTCTCATTCTCTCGTGAACACGCAGCACATGTATGCACAAACGGCAGAGCTGTGAACAAACAGGTGTGCAATAGCTCAAATCTGCATTTGCTGACAGACAGTTTGAGCTACGTGTCAGAATTATGGGAGATGTCGGCCCGACACTATTTTAATTGGATGAACATTTTTTGGTCTCATGCCTTACCCAGAATATAAAAATACATTTAGATCATTTACTTTAATCATTACTATTGGAGTGTGAAGGACTTTTAATCAGCACAACAAAAAATGTTTCTGAGGCCAATCACCTTCTGCACCTTTAAATAAAATTTTATAAACAAAAATCTACGTAGATTTCTAGACGATCATCAACCGTTTTCTCAAACGATGACAAACTGACCAACCATTGCTGCAGCTCTGATACAAGTTTTATTAATGGAGAACATTAAAGTGCACTGCAGTGTTTGGGTGTTTTGTTTTTGTCAGAGGTAATTAGCCTACTAAAATATGTATATTCCAAGTATGAAGCTGATCAGTTTTTGTCATGTGACTCGGGGTGCGCTCGTGGCATTCTGAAAAGTTTACATGTTATTGACTGGGGGCGCCTGGAAGGTGCGAGCGTGTTGAGCCGCGTGCACGTCGTTCCCATTATGCGTGCACAAACCATGCATCTCCATTGGAAATAACTCCAGCAGTTGATCTTCTTCTTGCACAGACATAGTGGATTCACCTGATTCATTGACAAAGTGTTTTGGGATCTATTCCTTGGCAATTTGCGGCTCCTTCTCTGGGCCTTTTCCTCTTCGCAAAGAAACTTTCCAAAGACGTCTGTTTCTTACTCATTTTGCTAGCTTGTGGATTCAATTTTGGCACTCAAGATACCGAGATGTAACCGAAAGAATAAGTTTTTTTCAAAATAAAAGGCTCAGATAATAAATAAAACTGAAAAAATGTATGATTTCCTGTGCGGCCCAGTACCGATTGATCCATGGACCGCTACCGGTCAACGGCCCGGGGGTTGGGGATCACTGGTCTACAGAACAAACCACTGATATCCAATGACTTTCCTCATTAGCATAATTAACCTAGTTAAGCCTTTAAGTGTCACTTTAAGATAAATACGAGTATCTTGAAAAGTATCTAGTCAAATATTTTGTACTTAGTCCCTTTATTAATCTGAGGTCGCCACAGTGGAATGAACCGCCTTTCATCTAGCATATGTTTCATGACAACATGGGGAGAAAACTCCACATAGAAATGCCAATTGACCCAGCTGGGGCTCAAACCAGCGACCTTATTGATGTGACAGCGCCACCAAAAAAGAAATCAGTCCTGTGCGGCCCAGTACCGATTGGTCCATGGACCGGTACCGGTCAACGGCCCGGGGGTTGGGGATCACTGGTCTACAGAACAAACCACTGTTATCCAATGACTTTCCTCATTAGCATAATTAACCTAGTTAAGCCTTTAAGTGTCACTTTAAGATGAATACGAGTATCTTGAAAAGTATCTAGTCAAATATTATGTATTTAGTTCCTTTATTAATCTGAGGTCGCCACAGTGGAATGAACCGCCTTTCATCTAGCATATGTTTCACGCCAACACGGGGAGAAAACTCCACATAGAAATGCCAATTGACCCAGCTGGGGCTCAAACCAGCGACCTTATTGATGTGACAGTGCCACCATAAAGGAAATTAGTTATTTGAAATTAGTTATTAAAACTATTATGTTTATAAATGTGTTGAAAGTATCTTTATTAAACAGAACTTGGGGGAAAACGTATAAAAGAATTCAAATTCAACAGGGCTAATAATTCTGACTTCAACTGTTTATAAATGTAATGTTTCCTTTAGTATTGATATTTCATGTCAAACCATAGAGCAGCATTTGACCATTATTATACCTCACTATTTATCTTAAAACAGAACAAAGATGATACAGTACATGCTAGCTCTCCGGGCGATGTTTGCTGGAGTCTCAGAGTTCAAGAATCCTGTTACTCTCTGAGCAAATATTGGCCGGTTGTGCTTTATTGAGACTCGGGCCGAAGGTTAATACTCAAACACTTCCAATCGCAGCTCATATTGGTTTATTTCACAGCTAGAGGCTCGGTTTGATGTAACGCAGTGGCATCTGAGCCAGCTGAAAGCTGAAAAACACTGCCCGCAGGATCATTTCTGACCAAAGACACCGCAGAAATGCTTTAATTAAAAATTACCAGACACGTTTCCTCATCAAAGCCGAAGCGGGATTGTTAGAAGCGGTTTCATCAGACGTTATAGACATCAGACGTATCAAACAATGCTCTCGCTCAGTCCTGGCAGGACTGAATGTGTGCGTGGATTACTCTGTGTTAATTGGGTTTGGAGTGTTTGTTTCAGATTCGCGGCTGTCACAGAGTCATTCAGAAACGCAATCGGCAGTGTAATGTCCATCCAGAGCGCTTCATCTCACTCACAAACACCCTGATACCTCTGTCTGTGGATTTAGCAGAGACGAAGAGGGTCACGCTTTTCATTATCACCTTCTTCAAGATCACATCTCACTATTTTAATCTGTGAACATTGTAAAATGAGGTTCGTTGTAATGACAGAACTATGGCTGAGCTTGTGTTGTACTACTCACGATGTGTATAATTCACATTATATACACACAGATCCAAGGGTCCATCATTATTTTTGAAAGTAAATATATTTTATTCTTCAAGGAAACAAGTAAGTGCAGAAAGTTGAAGTAAATACATTAAATATTTTTATTATATTAATGATAATAACCCTTAATATATTAAGGATTAGATTATGTACAAATACTGTTATGGCAGGCCTGTAGCCAGGGGAGGCTCGGGTGGTTTTAAAAACCCACCCCTCACTGACAAAAATTCAGAATTTGTCCCATACATGAGCTCATCTGTCCTATTTTGACTGCTATGCCATTATGAATTGTTACAATTACTCCTCGAAGACGGCTTTAAGACCAAGCGGAACCTGACATAAGTGAAGTCATCTTTCACTACTGATCTACTGTACTGTTGTAAAATAGAGAATGCAGTTTACAAGTAACTTTCATTCTAAATCTTGGACCTTATTCTTGAATGAAAAAAAAGAACTATAAAATGGAGTGACGCACTAAAAGGTAATTCATTCATTCATTTTCCTTCGGCTTAGACCCTTAATTATCAGTGGTCGCCACAGCGGAATGAACCGCCAACTATTCCAGCATATGTTTTTACACAGTGCATGCCCTTCCAGCCGCAACCCAGTACTGTGAAACACCCATACACACTCATACACTTTGGACGATTTAGTTCATCTAATTCACCTATATTGCATGCGTTTGGACTGTGGGGGAAACCGGAGATCCCGGAGGAAACCCAGGCCAACACGGAGAGAACATGCAAACTCCACACAGAAATGCCATCTGGCCCAGCCGGGACTCGAACCAAGGGCCTTCTTGCTGTTAGGCGACAGTGCTAACCACTGAGCCACGAATATATTCATAATACGTATTATGCACATTATAAACACACAAAAATAAGGGTCCATCATTATTTTTGAAAGGAAATTAATTCTATTTTTCAAGGATGGAAGCATGTGGCAGTAAATACATTACAAATATTAAAAAGATTATTATCATATACCTATTTTTGAATGTCTTTGCCTCCTTAACCTTACATTTATCTTCAATTATCATGAAATTTTAAAATAAATTAATAAATAAATAACATTTTAAATAATACATTAAATTAATATTATTATTTATTGTATATTAGTTTTATTCTTCAAGTAAATGCAGTAAGTGACAGTAGAATCAATAAATACATTAAAAAGATTCTATCTTATGCACTCTCTGAAATAAAGGTACGGGAGCTGTCACTGGGGCAGTACCTTTTCAAAAGATACACATTTGTACCTAAAGAGACCACAATGGTACTTCAAAGGTATATTAATTCAATTCAATTCACCTTTATTTGTATAGCGCTTATACAATGTAGATTGTGTTAAAGCAGCTTCACATAAAAGGTCATAGTAAATAGGAACAGTGTAGTTCAGTTTGTAGTGTTTAAGTTCAGTTCAGTTTAGCTCAGTTCAGTGTGGTTTAATAATCACTACTGAGAGTCCAAACACTGAAGAGCAAATCCAACGATGCGCAGCTCTATAGATCCCGAACCATGCAACCCAGTGGCGACAGCGGAGAGGGAAAAAAAACTTCACTAAATGGCGAAAGTGAAGAAAAAAAAACCTTGAGAGAAACCAGGCTCAGTTGGGCACGACCATTTTAATTTCTCCGCTGGCCAAACGTCTTGTGCAGAGCTGCAGTCTCAGTGGCGGAGGCTGGAAGCTGGCCTCAGCGAAGGCTTGTCTGTCTCTGGAGCGTCACAGGAATCAGTCTCATGTTCTCCACTCCTCCATGACCACCACAGTAGCTGCTCAGGATACGGCCTGGTCCAGGATATGGAAACCTTGGGATCATCTCGTCGTTGGTCTTGGATCGAATCAGTGACTCTGCATAGTCTGAGGGCCTCGGGAAGAGTATCCCCAGGTGGAAATGGAGAATAAAGAGAATAATTAGCGTAGCTGCTGTTCATAGTGTACATAAACAAGATGCAGAACCTGTGTGGAAGCCCGCTATGTGTAGCTTTGAGTGTATGCTTTACTAAACAGATAGGTCTTTAATCTAGTTTTGAATTGGGAGAGTGTGTCTGAGCCTCGGACGTTATCAGGAAGGCTATTTCAGAGTTTAGGAGCTATAAATGAGAAGGCTCGACCTCCTTTACTCGACTTAGCTATTCTGGGTACTACCAGAAGCCCTGAGTTTTGAGATTTTGAGATATTAGGACCCAAATGCACCTTAAACGTACCAATATGGTCCATTGAGGTACCAATATGGTCTCTTCGGGAAAGTACCTTTTGAGAAGGTACTGCCCCAGTGACAGCTCCTGTACCTTTATTTCTGAGAGTGTACAAATTCTGTTCTCTTTACCAAAGTCATGGAAAAACACCTCTGGATTTACTGGAATTTTTTGCTATGGTTTAAGTAAATTGCTGAACTTTGTTTTATTCTGTACAATTCTTCCCAAATTAAAAGAAAATAAATAAACCAATGACTATTGATAAGAAAACTGAATTTTATTTCTTAACCTTTCTGAAGTTAAAGCATTGGTATTGTGTAAAAATTAGTATAAACATCTGAAAACATGGCAGCATGTTGTTTATGCACAAATAATAGCCTGATGTATAATATAAAAGCAAAACATCAGTAGGCCATTTGTAACTGAAAATAGTAAGATGAGTCTTGGAGATGAGTCGTCTGCAAATGTCTTATTAATTTAGACGGCCTCATGCATTCGTTAGCAAGAACTTTGCCGCAGATAATGCACTGTGGCTGGGTCAGGGACTCTTTGCTTTGAGAAAATGGAATAAAACCATAGATCAGATAACTATTTTTGGTATTTCCTGCATTTCGTGTTTCCAGTAATGCTAGCGCTGCGACCCAAAATGTTTGGAGCTTCCTGACCTGGGTCCAGTATGCTTACTATTAGCTGCTGAAGGCGAATCAGTGAGACTCTGTCTTTTTCTGGAGGACGAATTACAAATTTGTCAATTTGTTTGGTCAGCCAGGGGATGAAATAAACTAAAGCATCATGATTGTTCTCCTAATCGTCCACTGCTAAAAAAAAAAAGTAAAATATGACGTGACCCCCAACAGAGCTCGCTGAGGCCCCCTTGTGGGCCGGGACCCCCCGGGTGGGAATCGCTGCTCTAAATGACAACATTTTTATTTTAAATTAGGAACAAATGCCATCAGCAGATTAAGAAACACACACACACACACACACACACACACACATTTCTTTTTTAAAAATTTCCCTAACAATGTTTTACAGAGCAAGGAAATTGTCACAGTATGTCTGATAATATTTATTCTTCTCGAGAAAGTTTTATTTGCTTTATTTCAACTAGAATAAAAGCAGTTTTACTTTTTTTTTAAAACATTTTAAGGATAATATTATTAGCCCCTTTAAGCTATATTTTTTCGATAGTCTACAGAACAAACCATCGTTCTACAATAACTTGCCTAATTACCCTAACTTGCCTAGTTAACCTAATTAACCTAGTTAAGCCTTTAAATGTAACTTTAAGCTATATAGAAGTGTCTTGAAAAATATCTAGTCAAATATTATTTACTGTCATCATGACAAAGAGAAAATAAATCAGTTATTAGAAATTAGTTATTAAAACTATTATGTTTAGAAATGTGTTGAAGAAGTCTGCTCTCCATTAAACAGACATTGGGGGGAAAACAAGCAGGGGGGCTAATAATTCTGACTTCAACTATATATATATATAATGTTTGTGTATGTATTTTGTCCTTAACTTAACTAATATTAACATTTAATGCTCATATGTGCATGTTTTTTTTCCTCTCAGGTGGTTTTATATCGTTGTTGTACCTGTAACTCCTTCAACTCTACGCCATTGGGAAAACCCAGAAGATATTGATCTGGATGAGGTGAGTGTGTGCTTCTGATGATCCCGCACAAATAGCATAAATGTCTCACACTCTTATCCGTCACTCTTCAGGTCTGTGATATACGAGATCTTTTCAATGCTCTACAGTATGTATGATGCAACTGTTTTGTTTTTCCGCTGGTTATTTTTGCCTCTCGGTTCCTCTGCATCTCCTCCTCAGCAGCTGCAGAGACACACAGGCACTTTGAGCTCTCTTAAAAAGCTTCACTTGGCATTTTTCTCTTTTTTTGTTATTACTACTGAGCTTTCGGGTTCCAACACGGTTCTGCTTTCTCATGAGTTTGCTCGCCCTCGATAAACTACCGTCTGCAAAACAGGCAAACTTTTTCAGGTGCTGCTTACTGAATATCAAAATACAGCGGCGCTGAGAAGAAAAAAAAAATCACAATGGTGTCACCAGCATTTTGAAGCGGGCCGTTTTCATGCAGCCCATTCTCCCCCGAGTTGCCCTTTATTTATGAGCATCGGCGAGTCAAATGAGAGGTGTATTATTGTACTGGTGTTTATCACTGCGATAAATATTACGCCGCAGTCCTCATTCTCTCTGCCGCAAGACCCCATTTGTTCTGCTGTAATCCTGTGGCCTTGGATTTGATTCAGCCGCGACCGAATGTGCTTCACTAAAGCTAAAAACGCAGAGTCTGTTGCTTATTACACACACAAAAAAACACTCAAAAGAATAATGTTTGTTGCTTGTTCAAACTTTTTATTTAAAATGAGCTGAAACAACACAATTCTTGAGTTTTTGGGTGGAAAACTTAAGTGTTTTATGTTCAATACACTTAAATTTATAAAAACTAATAAGTTAGAAAACAAAGAATTGACAGACAACCCGTCATGTAGCAACAATCTGTGCAAAATGAAAAATACAGCATGAATCGAGGGAAAATGGCAACATACAAGACGTACATTCACCGGCCACTTTATTAGGTACACCTTGCTAGTATCAGGTTGGACTCATTTTGCCTTCAGAACTGGTTTTAATCCTTCATGACAGAGACTCAACAAGGTACTAGAAATATTTCTCAGAGATTGAGCTCCATATTGACATGATAGCATCACGCAGTTGCTGCAGATTTGTCAGCTGCACCTCCATGATTTGAACCTCCTCTTTCACCACATCCCAAAAATGTTCTATTGGATTGAGCTCTGGTGACTGTGGAGGCCATTTGAGTACAGTGAACTCATTGTCATGTTCAAGAAACCAGTCTGAGATGATTCGCGGTTTATGACATGGTGCGTTATCGTGCTGGAGGTAGCCATCAGAAGATGGGTGCACTGTGGTCATAAAGGGATGGACATGGTCAGCAACAATACTCAGGTAGGATGTGGCGTTGACACGATGCTCAATTGGCCCTAACCGTTGATACAAGGCTGAATGAATCCATGCTTTCATGTTGTCTGACCCTACCATCCGAATGTCGCAGCAGAAATGGAGACTCATCAGACCAGGCAACGTTTTTTCTATTGTCCAATTTTGGTGAGCCTGTGCGAATTTCAGCCTCAGTTTTCTGTTCTTAGCTGACAGGAGTGACACCCGATGTGGTCTTCTACTGCTGTAGCCCATCTGCCTTAAGGTTGGACGTGTTGTGCATTCAGAGATGCTCTTCTACATACCTCGGTTGTGATGAGTGGTTATTTGAGTTACTGTTGCTTTTCGATCAGCTGGAACCAGTCTGGCCATTCTCTTCTGACCTCCGGCATCAACAAGGCATTTCCGGCCACAGAACTGCCGCTCACTGGATATTTTCTCTTTTTCAGACCATTCTCTGTAAACCCTAGAGATGGATGTGCGTGAAAATCCCAGTTTCTGAAATACTCAGACCGGCCCATCTGGCACCAACAACCATGAAGATATATACATATATACCAAAAAAATTTAATTATACTGTATATATATATATATATATATATATATATATATATATATATATATATATATATATATATATATATATATATATATATATATATATATATATACTAACACACTGTAAAAAATGCTGCTGTTTAATTTCTGAAGATTTGTATATTTTTTGTATATATATATATATATATATATATATATATATATATATATATATATATATATATATATATATATATATATACATATATATACAAAAAAATATACAAATCTTTAGAAATTAAACAGCAGCATTTTTTACAGTGTGTTAGTAGTGAGCAAGAAAAAGAGAGAAATGGAGGAAGTGCTTCATAAAGAGGCAGATGAAGGAGACAGCGTGTCGTTTTGAATTAATGATGCCTCTGACTGAAACACCTGAGGCTGATGTCTGACCTTTGACCTCTGCGCTGCTGTTCAGCTGGTTCATGCACTGAAAGTGGCAATCAGGATAGAAGCAAAAATATATACTATCATTCAAAAGTTTGCTGCTTGTAAGACTTTTTAAGGATTTTGAAAGCTGTATTTGCTCAAAAAAGCTTAACAAACACTAATATATTTGAAATGTTTTTTTTTAATGAATAAAGATTTTTAAAACGTTTTTAAACATTGTTTGAATAAATTGACAATTGCACTTCAAAAATGCTGTTTTTTACTTAGTTTTTTTGTCTTTCTAGTCTAAATATCTAAAACTATTCTTAAATCAAGAAGCATTTTATATTTTTTCTTGTTTACAAAAATAATATGTCAGAATTAAGTGAGTTTTTCCTTAAAACAAGCAAAATAATCTGCCAAGGGGGTTAGCAAAGTAATCTTGCTTTTCATTTTAACATAAGATTATTTTGCTTACCCCGTTCGAAGATTATTTAGCTTGTTTTAAGGAAAAACTCACTCATTTTGACACATTATTTCTGGAAACAAAAGAAAAGCAAGAATTTTGCTCATCTAGAAAATGCTTCTTGATTTAAGAAATTTGAGTTATTTTGGACTAGAAACAAGACAATAAACTCTTATTTATTCTTATTTATACTACATTATTTTCAGAATTATTACTTCATTCCTCACTATCACATGATCCTTCAGAATGATTCCAATATGATGATTTGATGATATTTATTTTTACTGTGAATGTTGAAACCAGCTAAAAAACTAAATTCTAGATTTTTTAATGAAAAGGATGTTCAAAAAGACTGCATTTATTTGAAATAGGACGAATCTAACAGTTTGTATTATGAACTATTAATCAATGTAATAAAGTTACTAGTTTAAGTTCCGATTCAAAAAAACAACTAGCGACTAGCGAAATTGGCTGCTTATTAGCACTCATAAAGTATGATCCTATTCTACATCCCTAATCCCAATACCCAATAACCCAAACACTTACTAACTATCAGTAAGTTACAAGTTTATTGTTATCGTAGTTAATGATTTGTTAATAGTGAGAATTCTACCTTAAAATATAGTGTGACCAATATGTATTTATTTTTTATCTTAATTGTCAAATTTTTTAAATAACTTTTTACAACATACATACAGTAACACAGTATGTACAGTTGAAGTCAGAATTATTAGCCCCCCTTTGATATTATTATTATTATTTTTTCCCAAATGATGTTTAACAGAGCAAGGAAATTTTCACAGTATGACTGATAATATTTTTTCTTCTGGAGAAAGTCTTATTTGTTTTATTTCGGCTAGAATAAAAGCAGTTTAATTTTTTAAACACTATTTTAAGGACAAAATTATTAGCCCCTTTAAGCTGTTTTTTTTCGATAGTCTACAGAACAAACCATCGTTATACAATAACTTGCCTAATTACCCTAACCTGCCTAGTTAACCTATTTAACCTAGTTAAGCCTTTAAATGTCAAATTAAGCTGTATAGAAGTGTCTTGAAGAATATCTAGTCAAATATTATTTACTGTCATCATGGCAAAGATAAAATAAATCAGTTATAAGAAATGAGTTATTAAAACTATTATGATTAGAAATGTGTTGAAACAATCTCCTCTCCATTAAACAGAAACTGGGGGAAACAATAAACAGGGGGGGCTATTAATTCTGCGAATGCGTCAGACCGGAACCGTAAGGTCATACGGCAAGTTTCGCATTTCGCTGAATTGGAAAGTTCAAGCTTCACGCATCACATGACTGCGTGAGACCAACCGAGGATCAAAACATGACCTCTCTGGACAGAAATTTTAAATATGGTTTTTTAATGTCTAGTTATCTTGTTTAATCCCACCCTTTTTCGCAGTGTCGTACGGCAGAATTTCGCAAGCTCAAACTCTAGTGTGACCGCAGCTTAAGTAGTCCATGTAATCAGTGCATGAAGCGCTACAGCTGTGTGCATGCAATCGTCAGAGTTCTGGAAACAGGTGTGTGTGGTGCATGACAGGATTTGTAGTTCCTTAACACATCTGTCAGGAATGGATAGCTGGAGATCATGACATAGGAATAATGAAATTCTTACTTTGCTTTCAACACTGGATGCCAAGTATGGTTTAATGCATATTAAAAAAATACTATCATTATTTAACAAAATAGGCATGCAAAAAAGTAAACATAAGTATAAACTATGAAATACATCATTTAAAATAGGTTTTTTATATACATTCAGTTATTCATTTTCCAGTGGCTTAGTCCCTTATTTATCAGGGGTTTCCACAGCAGAATGAACCGCCAACTTATCCAGCATACAGTATGTTTTACACAGCGGATGTCTTTCCAGCCGCAACCCAGTACTGGGAAACACCTATACACTCTCACATTCACACACTCATACACTACGGCCAGTTTAGCTTATCCAATTCACCTATAGCGCATGTGTTTGTACTGTGGGGTAAACCGGAGGAAACCCACGCCAACACTGAGAGAACATGCAAACTCCACATAGAAATGCCAACTAAAATATCTGGGACTCGAACCAGCGACCTTCGTGCTGTGAGTCGACAGTGCTAACCACTGAGCCACATAAATGTTAAAAACTGTTGTGCAAGATCCTGCAGAGAATGAATAAAGTGCAAAACTGTCAGAAGTAACAGTATGGGGACAGTCTGTTGTTAGATCTGTTGAGGCGGAGAGAGTTCTGGTGGTCCTGCATACTGATGTGTTTCATGTGTTTTTATCAGCTGATGGGGAATAATGGAGGCGCTGCTGTGAGGAGGAGGAGAAGACAAACTCAGGACTTTCTGCGGCCTTACATTGCTGCCAAGCTGGAGTCTCTTCCAGAAAGCTTTGTGTTAGGAGACGAGAAAACCTACAGCAACTACTACAACAAACCTCTGCCGGGACAGCAGCAGTATCGCACATTTATACTGGCGGCACTGAAAGACAGAGACTCGGTGAGTCACAAACACACACCATACACTGATACAAGCCAAACTACTGTGTCTTTCATTTAATGTTCCCGATCTTTCTGAATGAAATGCCTACTTTACTACATCCAATGAGCTCGCAGTTGAAAACAGACAAGCCACACCCACTGTTTTCTCATTTAATATTCTGTTTCCCTAGGCACTGTGTTACAAAACACAAAAGAAAGGTTGCAGCTTTCGGTTCATGTGGACTTTAAGGGTTAATCCGTCTTATTTCCCATTCTCTTAAATCTAAAGTAGAAAGAATGAGAGAAGTGTA
>NC_079440.1:4975035-5012535 GCF_903798145.1 Danio aesculapii
CTCCTGGTCAGAATCCTGGCTGCAGCGTTCTGGATGAGCTGTAACTGTCTGACTGTCTTTTTAGGAAGGCCAGTGAGGAGGCCGTTACAGTAATCCACTCTGCTGCTGATAAAACCATGAACAAGTTTCTCTGTGTCTTCACTGGAAACAAAGCATCTAATTCTTGCAGTGTTTTTGAGATGATAGTATGCTGATTTACTAACTGCTTTGACATGACTACTGAAACTCAGATCTGACTCCAGAGTCACCAAGATTCTTGACTTGACTTGAAAAAAAGTTTTGGCACATCCAATTGTTAATTTCGTCAATGCACTGGCAGAGGGTGTCAATGAGGCTGTAGTCATTAGTCAGTAAGGCTATGTAGATCTGAGTGTCATCAGCATAGCTGTGGTAGGAAATTTGGTTCTTTAAAATGAAATTTATTGCATTACTGCGTTCCTAAAAAAATGTAATTAGAACACAGTAATGCACTACTGTAGAATGCATTACACACAACTCTGGAAATGAGTTATTAAAACTATTATGTTTAGAAATGTGTTGAAAAAAATCTACTTTTCATTAAACAGAAATTGATGGAAAAAATATACAGGAGGGCTAATAATTCAGAAGGGCTAATAATTCAGGAGGGCTAATAATTCAGGAGGGCTAATAATTCTGACTTCAACTGTAAGTGAGCATATTTCCTTTTCCACCGCGCGTTGTGAGTTTACTGGACTTCCTCCTGTCAGGTATAAATAGCCTCTCTCTCTCTCTTTTAAAGACACTGCTGACTCACTGGAAGAAAGAAAAGCGTAGAAAATCGAAAACTCTTATTGCGGTCTGACAGTCAGCAATTTAAGTGTTTTTGCTCGACACTTTGGGATGACTTTAATGATTAAATAATAGCGGTGTATTTTGAAGCTACGCAGCAGGAGGGATATTTTACCAAAAATCGCAGATAAAGAGTAACCCTCATCTCGAACCCTCTCGGTCCTATTGAATCAAACGCTCAGGGTTCGAGTGAAAGGAAAACTCATTGTGCAAATGTCAGCTGGAATCGCAGCTCATTAGTAGCAATGGCATTTCAACGTTTCTGACAAACCTGCCCTACACACACTCCGTCTGTGCAGTTTTCCTCCTGTGACATTTTCTTTCTTTTCCCCTCTGTTTCTCCGGCTCTTTCTGCGGGATGCAGCAAACAGGAGAGGTGGGTATCGAGCGTCTCTCTCTCTCTCTCATCCTATACCAAACGCTTGTTTGTGTTCAGTGTTTAATGGAAGGCAATCTGAAAGTTTAATTGAGCTCACATTAGTGCTGGTGCTGCTCTTTAACAGATACTAACACACAGGAAATACCTTATATATTGACACATTCTCCTGGTGTGTGATTGTTTTTGTGTGTACTGGCTTGGTTGTTCACAAGGACAGTTTTTTGCACAATGGCATGGGTATGACTTAGTTGTACTGTATTACGGTGGTTTACAAAGACATGCCTAATGGTTCTAAAGGGGACCTATTATGTAAAATCACTTTTAAAGGGGTTGTGTGGCAACACTGTGTGAATATAACCAGCTTCTTATGCTAAAAATGTATTAGTTTTCTTTTTAATAATCACACTTGATTAAAACAGTCTGCAGAAACACTTTGAGTGACATTCTCCCTTTATACATGTCATCAGAGAGGGAAAGCACCGCCCACTAATGACCATCTCTCCCTCGTTAGAATTGGATGGTAGTCTTGTTTTTGAATCTGCCACTATGCTGACACACAGGCATTTGTAGCTCCGCCCTCTTTTGAAAAGAGCACAATCTCATTTGAATTTAAAGCGACAGTCACCAAAACGGCATTATTAGGCTCAAAGCCTAAAATGGGGCATTTGAGAGAGTTATAAACATTAATTGTGTGGTATTTTGAGCTGAAACGTCACTACACACAATAGGGACATCAGAGATTTATTTTACATCTTGTATAAAGAGGCATAATAGATCCCCTTTAAGAATTTGTAGACATTTGGACTAGAAGCAAGATAAAACAAATATTATTTCCATTGTTTATTATGAAACCTTCATGATGTGCATTATTATGTTATATATGCAATACTGTTGTATTGCTTTTCCAGTTCCATTAATAATCAGAAGGTCTTCAGGAAACAAATGTCCAAAAATTTGACTGAAAGCACAGAAAACAGCCTTTAGGATACGATGTCTTAAAATACATCAGATTGTGTAAACCAAGACAAATCACTGTGAACCTGATTTAATAACAATAGCTTTTACTGTTTAAATTTCTAGGGTTTGAAGGTTTTTCCTAAGTTATTTTAACATATATCTCATCCAAAATACGAAATCATAATCCAACTTATTGCTATAATGGAATTTTGTTTCACTTATTTATTAACTCCCTTTGTACGTGTCATCAGAGGGGGAAAGCCCCATCCACTAGTGACCATCTCTCCCTCATTAGCATAGGATGGTAGTCTTGTTTTTGAATCTGCCACTATGCTGACACATAGGCATTTGTAGCTCCGCCCTCTTCTGAAAAGAGCACAATCTAATTTGAATTTAAAGCATCAGCAAAACGGCATAATTAGGCTCAAACCCTAAAATGGGCAGTTTCAGAGAGTTACAAAACATTATTTGGGTGGTATTTTGAGCTGAAACTTCACATACACACTCTAGGGACATCAGAGACTTATTTTTACAACTTGTAAAAAGAGACGTAATAGATCCCCTTTAAAAGCCGAGGGCCATATAATAAGTGTTTTTACTGTATAAATGCTTTATACCTATGGAGAGTCCCTGTAAACTACCAATATCAATGTGTGTGTGTGTTTTTAGGTGGGTGGGATTTTGCCAATTAGGAATGCGATCCTGAATGTTGACCCTGGAACATCACAAAAATATAATCCATACCGAATCCCTACCCCTAAACCGAACCCTAACTCTGTGTTTCTCAACCTTCTTATTAATTTGATTAAATTCAACCCATATAAATTGTTTGCAACAATCTTGCAGAAATGTTTTTTTTTTCTTCGTGTAGAGCGCAATGAAGAAGTAGGGAATGAGGAAGAATGCTCACTGCGTAGGGTACGCGACAATCAGAACACATGGTGCTCTTCTAACGAGCTGCCCTAACTGTAAATCATTTCCAAAATCTGAGGGGATTAATAGATAACAATGATGTACACTGTAAAAAGTGATTAGTTGACTTTACTTAAACTCATTACCTTATAATAATTAAGTAAACAGCTATATGCATAATAAAAGTTAAGTCAAAGGGTTTGCTGACCTTTTTAAAGTAAAACCTACTTGTTGCTATTAAGGCAAAGGGTTTACTTTCTTTTTTTTTTTAAGTACAGTAATTAATCGCTTTTTACAGTGTAGAAGCACATAACTCTAACTGTAAACCTGTAAACCTAACATAAACTGTAATTGGCTGATTAGAATGTTGTTCCAGGATCAACATAGATATAGTAGCATGCCTTACTTGGTGAAACCAGACCAAGCGTGTGTATGCGCTCATGCCTAATGTCATTTCCTGTTTGCACAGGAAGCGCACGTCTCCCTCAGCTAAAGATGAGCACTCAGCTGGAGTTAAAGATCACCTCCTGGCTCATTCGTCAGATCCGGTGGAGATGCGGAGGCTCAACTACCAGACACAAGGTACAACAACAAGACCTGCAGACTTCTGTTTGATTCTGAGCTTATGTATTATGCCTCCTTTTCACTGAGCAGTACTGTTCAGTTTAGTACATTACAGTATGATTTGATTCAGGCAAAGGCTATAGAATATTCAAGAAGTGTCAGTCTATAGAATGTTTCAATGTGGTGCTATCATTGGCCAATGAACATTCACTACTTGTTGTCTAACTATATTATAACTGTAACAAGAGGCACTTCAATTATATCTTAATGTTAAAACAGCTGTCATAATATTATCTAGCAATATGTGGACATCTTTGGATTCTCGCAAGCTATGGAAATGGAGAAAAAAATTATATATATATATATATATATTTATATATACATACATTAGGACCAGGATGGACTTCAAGATTGATGAATGGTCGGATGGATGGATGGATGGATGGATGGATGGCTGACTGAATAAATGGATGGATGGATTACTAGATATTTGGATGGATGGATGGATGGATGGATTACTAGATATTTGGATGGATGGATGGATGGATGGATGGATTACTAGATATTTAGATGGATGGATGGATGGGCGAATGGACAGATAAATGACTGGATGGATTGATGGATTGATCGATGGATGGATGGATGGATGGATGGATGGATGGATGGATAGATGGATGGATGGATTACTAGATAAAAAAAATGGATGGATTGATGGACTACTAGATGATTGATGGATGGATGGATGGATGGATGGGGGGATGGATGGATGGATGGACTACTAGATGGATGGATGAATGGATGGATGAATGGATGGATGGATGTATTACTAGATAGAAAAAATGGATGGATGGATGAATGGATGGATTGATGGACTATTAGATGCATGGATGGATGGATGAATGGATGGATGGATGGATTACTAGATGGATTACTAGATGGATGGATGGATGGATGGATGGATGGATCGATATATTACTAGATAGAAAAATGGATGGATGGATGGATGGATGGATGGATGGATGGAAGGATAGATGATTGCTAGATAGAAAAATGGATGGATTGATGGATGGATGGATGGATAGATGGATGGATGGATGGATTACTAGATAAAAAAATGGATGGATTGATGGACTACTAGATGATTGATGGATGGATGGATGGATGGATGGATGGATGGATGGATGGATGGATGGATGGACTACTAGATGGATAGATGAATGGATGGATGGATGGATGGATGGATGGATGGATGGATGAATGCTTGGATGGATGGATGTATTACTAGATAGAAAAATGGATGGATGGATGAATGGATGAATTGATGGACTATTAGATGCATGGATGGATGGATGGATGGATTACTAGATGGATGGATGGATCGATCGATCGATCGATGTATTACTAGATAGAAAAATGGATGGATGGATGGATGGATGGATGGATGGATGGATGGAAGGAAGGATAGATGATTGCTAGATAGAAAAATGGATGGATTGATGGACTACTAGATGAATGGATGGATGGATGGATGGATGGATAGACTACTAGAATGATGGATGGACTACTAGATGGATGGATGGATGGATGGATGGATTACTAGATGGATGGATGGATGGATGGATGGATGGTTGGATGGATGGATCGATGTATTACTAGATAGAAAAATGGATGGATGGATGGATGGATGATTGCTAGCTAGAAAAATGGATGGATTGATGGACTACTAGAATGATGCATGGACTACTAGATGGATGGATGGATTACTAGAATGATGGATGGACTACTAGATGGATGGAGGGATGGATGATTACTAGATGGATGGATGGATGGATGGATGGATGGATGGATGAATGGATGGATGGATGGACTACTGAATAGATGGCCTACTGGATGGATGGATGGATGGATGGATGGATGGATGGATGGATGGACTACTAGATAGATAGAAAAATCGATGGATTGATGGACTACTAGATGGATGGATGGATGGATGGATGGACTACTAGAATGATGGATGGACTACTAGATGGATGGATGGATTACTAGATGGATGGATGGATTACTAGATGGATGGATGGATGGATGGATGGATGGATGGATGAATGGTTGGATGGATGGATGGATGGATCGATGTATTACTAGATAGAAAAATGGATGGATGGATGAATGGATGAATTGATGGACTATTAGATGCATGGATGGATGGATGGATGGATTACTAGATGGATGGATGGATGGATCGATCGATCGATGTATTACTAGATAGAAAAATGGATGGATGGATGGATGGATGGATGGATGGAAGGAAGGATAGATGATTGCTAGATAGAAAAATGGATGGATTGATGGACTACTAGATGAATGGATGGATGGATGGATGGATGGATAGACTACTAGAATGATGGATGGACTACTAGATGGATGGATGGATGGATGGATGGATGGATTACTAGATGGATGGATGGATGGATGGATGGATGGTTGGATGGATGGATCGATGTATTACTAGATAGAAAAATGGATGGATGGATGGATGGATGATTGCTAGATAGAAAAATGGATGGATTGATGGACTACTAGAATGATGCATGGACTACTAGATGGATGGATGGATTACTAGAATGATGGATGGACTACTAGATGGATGGAGGGATGGATGATTACTAGATGGATGGATGGATGGATGGATGGATGAATGGATGGATGGATGGACTACTGAATAGATGGCCTACTGGATGGATGGATGGATGGATGGATGGATGGATGGATGGATGGATGGACTACTAGATAGATAGAAAAATCGATGGATTGATGGACTACTAGATGGATGGATGGATGGATGGATGGACTACTAGAATGATGGATGGACTACTAGATGGATGGATGGATTACTAGATGGATGGATGGATTACTAGATGGATGGATGGATGGATGGATGGATGGATGAATGGTTGGATGGATGGATGGATGGATCGATGTATTACTAGATAGAAAAATGGATAGATGAATGAATGGATGGATGGCCTACTGGATGGATGGATGGCATACTAGATAGATAGATAGATAGATAGATAGATAGATAGATAGATAGATAGATAGATAGATAGATAGATAGATAGATAGATAGATAGATAGATAGATAGATAGATAGATAGATAGATAGATAGATAGATAGATAGATAGATAGATAGATAGATATTTTTAGACAACTTTCAGTTTTATAGTCTGTTTCTTCTGTAAAATGTCCAAATCACAAACATGTTTTCATAGTGTACAGTTTCATGTTTGCCTATAGTTCAAACCTGTTCCATTAAGCTCAAGAAAATACAGCTCTGACCAAACCTGTGTGAAATAGTCTGAGAATGTTTCTTTTCTGAGCTGTAATGGACATTTCTCTCCAGCCGTCTGATACGCATTCTGAGCTGCTTTAAAGATGCGTGTGGTTCTGGCTCAGGACGCGGTTTGAAAGCATCATCATGATACTGCACATCACCTTTTTTAACAGGAATATCTGTGATGCTTTAAAATGCTCGCTAGAACTTGGGAACTCTTTACAAAATGGATGAGATTGAGGTTGTTTGGATGTAGACCTCAGAAAGAGAGAGACTGGATTTATGGATCTGAGGTTCAGCTGGAGTTTCAGTGTGAAGACAAAGCATTATTCACAGAGCCGCACTGTCAGATGAAGAACACACACACACACACACACATCAGATCATATTCCTTCATTCGCTTCAGACTGAGCTTTCGGCTTGATGGAAAGAATTAAAGCAGATGATTCACAGGAGAAATCTTTCTCATCCATATTTTTCTACTTTTCCCCCTATCCTTTTCTGTTTCTCTCTCTCTCTTTCTCTGTCTGTCTCAGGGGAAATTTGCGAATTCTCAAACGTTTTGCTGACTTCAATAAGAATCTGCTTTTGCTTCACTGGCAAAGTGACTCATGTTCTTATGTCAGCTTGTGAGGTTGCGAGCACACACTCGGCTGATGCACCATCTTTCTCATGGCCAACTATTCCTGTCAATTCTCAGCCATGAAAACTGATTTTCCTTGCTTGCGAAATCTTTAAATGAGGAAACAGAGGTCTAGTGCTGTTGTTTATTTACTTGTGAAAGTTCTGAGATTTTGTTTCACAGTTTGGATATCGAACATAGCTTACATCACAGCTACAGTACCGTGTGTGTGTGCTGTAGGTGTGTGTTTGAGGAAAACCGTTTGAAAAGACATCCTTGACTTGAACTCAATTCAAGTTATTCTTCAGATTTTTTAACAGTAAATAATGTGATACGCAAGGTGACATGGTGGCTCAGTGGTTAGCACTGTCTCCTCACAGCAAGGAGGTCGCTGGTTCGAGTCCAGGCTGGTCAGTTGGCATTTCTATGTGGAGTTTGCATGTTCTCCCCGTGTTAGCGCGGGTTTCCTCCGAGTGCTCCGGATTCCCCCACAGTCCAAAGACATGCGGTACAGGTCAATTGGGTAGGCTATATTGTACATAGTGTATGAGTGTGACCAGAGATGGGTTGCAGCTAGAAGGGCATCCGCTGCGTAAAACATGTGCTGGATAAGTTGGCGGTTTATTCCGCTGTGGCGACCCCGGATTAATAAAGGGGCTAAGCCAAAAAGAAAACGATTGAATTATTGAATGAATGCACTGAATATTCTGCTATTGAAAGTTATTGAAAAAATATTGTTTTGGTATCAGACAAATATGTGAGCCAAAAAAAGGCTGTGCTTGACATCTCTCCAGCTTTAGACACTGTGCAGTGTGAAGCAGCTTTCACACCGGACACGGAAAGTGCTGCGCTATGAATCCCATTCATTTCTATGTAGTATACGTGTTGCTTGCAATAGTGCTACTGTGCTGTTCTGGCAAAACTGGTAAAATGACGCCGCTCCACTTGTTTACTGTCATTTTAATGTGTTTATTGTGTTGGCTTGGTTTTTTATTATTAAAGTTGTTAAAATAAATTGTGAAAGTCTTACAAAATTACATAAGTTATTACAAAACATTTTCATATTCTACGTTCAGAGAACATTGGTTTGAAATTGCAGTTATGTAATTTTACTGCACTTTTGAACAGTTTCTTGCAACTTTGCAGAACAAAAGTAAAGACATTTGTAATGTTATTAAAGTGTTTTATTTAAAATAGATCCTGTTTTTTAATGTTCGATTCATAAAATTGTAAATAAAATGGATGATCTTATGAATGAACTGAATATTTGGTTATTGTAAATTATCTGCTAAAAAGGACATTTTTGGGTTTCAAACACATATATAAGCCGAAAAAAAGGCTGTGCTGACTTCTCTCCATCTTTAGTCACTGCGCTGTGTGAAGCAGCTTTCACACCGGAAGTGCTGCGCTATGAATCCCATTCATTCTATGTTGTATACCATGTTGCTTTGCGATAGTGGTACTGTGCTGTTATGGCAACACTGGTCAAATGGCACCTCTCCGCTTGTTTGCTATCAATTTAGTGTGTTATTGTGTTGGTTTGTGTTTTTTATTATTAAAGTTATTAATTAAATTTAAAAAGTCTTACAAAAATTACATAAATTATTACAAAACATTTTCATATTACTCATCCAGTTACGTGTCACTTACGTGTACGGGTCTTTTCCATCAAAATAAATGCTGACAAGATTTACTTTTGCCAAACCTTGAATGGAAATGTCTTTACTTAATAAATTTTGCCACATTCTGTATGATTAATGTTTAAATATATATATTTCATTGTTAATCTAAATTTTTAGTCTCCTGTGATTTTTCTTTATTTTTTTCTTTATTGTTTTCTATTTCCAATATTTCCCAAATGATGTTGAACTGAGCAAGGATTTTTTTCACAGTTTTATCTATAATATTCTTCTTCTTCATTTGTTTTATTTTGGCTAGAATAAAAGCGAGTTTTTAAACCATTTAAGATCAATATTATGAGCCCCCATAACATATTTGTTTCGATTATCTACAAAACAAACCACTGTTATACCAGGGTTTCTGCAGATATCATAATGTCAAATTTAAGACTTTTTAAGACCTTTTTATGACCATTAAGTATTAAATTTAAGACCTATATCACAATATAAAAAACACACATACACATAAAGAGAAATGTAAAATCACTAAATTAGTGGTAAAGAAAATGTATTCAGATTGAACAGTACTGAAGACAGGCTAAATGCACCATTGAACCACAGAAAAAACAAACAAACAAACAACATCTTAAGACGGATTTATACTTTTGCCTGGCGCCGCATCACACACCTCTCGAAACAGACGAGGCTTTCTATACTTGACACGTTCACCATTGAGATATTTTTTAAATGGACAGGGCGCGTCAAAAGAAGCAGACGGTATAATCAGACGGAGAAACAGAGAAATAGAAAGTTCCGGAACTTGGTCTATCATTAATATCATTCAAGATTTTTAAACTAATTGTTTTTTTAGTATTTTTATAATTTATTATAATGATTATACAGATTTTATATAACCATTCAAGATTTTTAAATCAAACTTTAATATATCACTTGCTATTGTTCATATCTCCCTCGGAGTGTTACTACCTATTAAAGTTAAATATTAATGGAAACAGAACATGGGTTGCTCTACAATTATGTGTTTTATTATGGCAAGAATAAAAGCAAAAAAAGTACACTTACTAAAACTCTATTATCACCAATAAAGCCTTGAAATGACATTGTAAACTGATAGGTTCAAATACTCCTTTCCAGTTATCAAAGAAATAATTTATTACCTAAATTTAGTTTGTTACTTGTAAATTGTTTTAAATTCAAAACTGTAATATATACATCAGTGTAAAACCTATAAATGGTGGAAAAACATATTCCTGTAATATTAAAACCACCTGGGTCTCCACTTTTGCCATGGCCTCTTTGGCTTCAATAAACTTATCTTTCAGGTTTTTCCAAACTTTCCAAAAACTTTTCTCCTTTCCCACTGCTGTTGCAATTTCTAGCCATTAATTATTGGTCATCTGGTTCTCCCTATGATCACGCATGGACGGATCATGAAGATGTCTGTACAGTTGTACCTGTTTCAGACTAAAGCTCTTCAAATCGTTTAATATTAAACTCAAATCAAACGCGACGCCACGTGAACTGTTCAAAGTCCAAAGTCATGTCACGGGCACCCAAAGCGAACCTCTGCAAACACAGCGATGATGTCACATTCGAGTTCAATAACAGAAAGCTGATTGGCTGTTGCATGTTGGCCTCACTTGTAGTTTTAATACCGCAAATTACATTTGGACTAGTAAAATCAAGAACTACAACACCACGAAAACCAAGTAACAACAACATAAAGAATTTAAATGAGCATTAGATGTAGCGTTACATGTACAATCGGAAAAATAAGACCTCTGCAAAAATATTTAAGACCTAGAACAGCAAATTTAAGACTTTTTAAGGCCTAAAATTTCCATTTTTATTTTATTTTTTTATTTATTTTTTTTTTTTATTGATTTATTTTTATTTATTTTTTTTTAAGACTTTTTAAGACCCCGCGGAAACCCTGTATACATTGACTTCCCTAATTACTTTAACTTGCCTAATTAACCTAGTTAAGCCTTTAAATGTCACTTGAAGCTGAATACTAGTATCTTGAAAATTATCTAGTCAAATATTATTTACTGTCATCATGACAAAGATAAAATAAATCAGTGATTAGAATCAGAATCAGAATCAGAAAGAGCTTTATTGCAAGGTATGTTCACACATACTAGGAATTTGTTTTGGTGACAGAGCTTCTACAGTGCAACAGGATAACAGAGACAGGACAAAAAACAGATAATAAATATATTTAAAAAAATAGAAGTAAGTAGTGAGAGCAAATAGTAGTGATTAGAAATGAATTATTAAAACTATTGTGTCTAGAAATGTGTTCAAAAATCTTCTTTCCGTTAAACAGAAATTGGGGGTAAAAAAATAAACAAGAGGGCTAATAATTCAGGAGGGCTCAAACTGTATATTTTTTGCTAATTTGATCAAGTTGCATGGGATTAACCAGTAATTTAACTCGGCTAACTTTTTTATTATTCACCAAATACCCTTCGTCACTAATTATGTCATGTTACATATTATCAGGGAACTATTTCATGTGCTCCTCATGAGTTTCTCTTTTGCTCTTTATACATCTTCTCTCCTCTCTCTTGTGTAAGTGACATATATAAATATATTTATCACAGTCGCTGCTCATCTTCTTTCTGCAGGTTCCAGTGTCTTCAGCTGTCCCAGCACTTCAAGTTAGTTTTTGCTCTTGCGTTTCACTTCCTCCATCTCTATGCTCCTCCCACTTATCCATCAAGAACCAACGCCACGCCCCCTCCACCACTCTGGCTGCTGTCAGTTAAAGCTTCACCATGTCTCACGTCCTTCTCCACAGGCCGTCCGTCCGTCCATCGCAAACACGGGATGGGAGGGAAAGCAATAAGTGTTTTTAATGTGCGCTCAGGTTGTAGTCCCTTGCCGATGTCATTTACATGCCATTTTGACTGTACAGGACAGCTTATGCCACCTTCCGGAAGCAGTTCATATAATTCAGCCAATGAGCATGTCCGTTCACTGCTTACATCACTGTCTTAGCACATAGCATGGTGCTACAAGCTTTTTGCGCCTACTATTCTCATTCTATGAGTTGTTTTCATGTATGTCCATCTTCCTAAAAACTGTATCAAGGAAAGTGTGTTTGTTCCCCACAGTTCAGCCAAGCAAAACAAAGCAAGCCAATAGAGATCTCTGCTATCAGTTCATGCTCTGTTTTTGCCTGCAGGAATGCGGGAACACCCTCCAGTGTCTGTGTGTGCTTTGGCTGACCACATCGAGCGGCTGAGAGCCAACGACAGCCTCCGCTTCTCGCAGGAGTATGAGGTAAACCAGCCAAAGTCACATCAGAGAGTCCATCTAAACCTTCTGCCGAGCTGTCCTTCTGTTATAAGATCACTTCACTTTATTAAGAAATAGGCTAATTTGATGAATTTTACAATTTTTTAATCTATTCAGCAGATCTCCAGTCTGACGGTATCACTTTTAGCTTAGCTTAGCATAAATCATTGAATCGGATTAGACCATTAGCATCTCGCTCAAACATTTCAAAAAAAGAGTTTTGATCATTTTTCTATTTAAAGCTAACATCATGTACTAAGACCAATGGGAAATGAAAAGTTGCTATTTTTGCTAAGTTGCTATTAAAGTTGCTGATATGACGATGGGAACCTTACACTCACTCTTTCCTTCTGTTAAAAAAAACTCCCCTAGAGTTAAAGAGATGAATTTTACATGGTCAGTGGTTCGCTAAAAGAATGAAGTCCATCTGAAAAGCACAACAAAACCTGTCCTAAGTAACATATTTCAGATTTACAACAACGTACACAGCGCCCTCCAGTGGATTTGTCATCTGAAACGTGCAATGAAATGTACCCGGAGCATTGTATTAAAAAAAAATAGACTGAGGCACATATTTACAATGAGCCTGGGCTGGACATGACTGTTGCAATGCCAGAATATTAGGAATAGTAGTTAGTAGATAATAGTAAATCTTTTTCATGAAAAGAGATACACAAATTGCTTGTCATCAAATCAAATACAACGGGAAAAGAGAGAATAATAAAAGTAGATTTAGTCTTAACGATAAGAAGTGCTTATTTGATTTTCAGCCAGACTGATGTTTCCCCAAGTTTTCTAAACTAAAGCCAAGACAATAAGATTGAACGGCTACTTTTGAGCCAGATCTTGTGTGTGTGTATGTGTGTGTGCGCAGAGTAAATCAGAGAGTCAGGAAAGGCCTGATGCTCTGACCACTCCATCAAAGACAAACAGCTGAATGCGTCCACTTTACAATCTCGGGAAGATTATACGAATGCGAAACATCCCTTGTTCAGCAACTACCGCCGTGCATTATTCAAATGTGCTGAAATGACAGAAAAAAAACTACATCTACTCAACACTACAGCTTACAGGCACACACACACACAGACACACACATTCACGTCAGCATCTCCGGCAGTGCCCAGATCGCCAGAGCTTGAAATTAAAGCTGGGAAACGACTCTATTAGGAGTGTAGTGAGTGTGAGAGTCACCTGCTTTATTAGACAGCTAATCCTGAAGTGTGTGTGTGTGTGTGTGTGTGTGTGTGTGTGTGTGTGTGGGTGGGGCTCTTCTTCCTGCTTGACTTGTTATTGTATGGCGAGCAGCTCTTCTGAGTACTTAAACAATCAAGAGCTTAATAAAGACATCAAATACTGAGGGAGCAACAGTGATCTAATCAAACGGCAAATCACTCACATTAAACTGCAATATAGAAGAAGCTAAGAGGATAAACAGATAAAGACGGACTTATGGGCAGGGAATTGTGCATGCGTTATGTTTACTGTTCAAAAGTGTAAGGTTATAATAGATTAAAAGCGACCTCTGGTGGGCAGTAGCAACCTCCAATATGATACGCGGACTCGGAGTTCCACATGAGGTGGTTATTAATTAGCAAATAATATAAATACTATGAACTTAAACATTGGGTGAGCAGGTTATATTGTTACCCCATGTGCTAACAACATGCTACTTGATGAGATTTGCAGTGATAAGCAACTTGGAGCCAGATGAAACACAACAGAAATTTAAATACAGCCATTCAGAAGCACAGAATATGTGCACTCACTGCACTTCAACGAAATAGTAAGGTTTATAATCTAATTAATACATATTAAACCTCTTTAACATTATTAAATGTACATGCTGAATCACTGATATGTGAGTCACAGTTCTGAAGTTCAATATCAAACGGTTTATGTTATTTTCAAGATCTGAGGTGAACTATTTATTTATTTATTTACTGAGGTGAACACGTTATTTAAATAGCAAATCCATTTGTGCCACTTTGTGCATTCATGGGTAAAAAAAGGGGTGTGTTATGGCGCATTCTTGGTGCGTCGCTATTTTGAGAAAATAAAATGTGACATTGCGCCATTGACCAACTAAAAGCAGGTCTAAAGTCCAGCACAGAGTGCGTTAGTTATTCGCATACCCAGGTCCAAACGCTTACACATTACTTAATACACACAGGATGTACAGCAATGCACAAATATCTTCACATATGAAAAAAAGAGTTAAACAGTTACAAAAAGTATTATTTTCTAAATAAATATAAAAGCCACTGCCTGCCTTCTTCATGTCGGGGGGCTTTTTTTTCAGTTTATTCATGACAATTTGCATTTGTATAGTGTTATTATTATTATTAGCAGTATTATTTATTATATTAACATTTATGTGTTTTAATCAAAACAAGTTTAGATTTGTCCACCTGTCGGGTTTTAGAGATGTCTGCATCACCATATGGTGCATAAGAACAGGATGTGTGTTTGATATAACTCAGTTTTTTGACCACACTTCATTATTATTGTTCATTTATTCGTTTGCTGGAAATTAGAACTGACTTTAGAAATAGTTTTGAAATAAATCTTTGCGCTTAACAAGTGAAATTTAACATGTAGGCTAATGGATGTCTTTAATGTAGTGCGTACAGCACTGTTTTATTATCCACGAAAGTAAAGGAGTAAAGTAAAGAGAAAGTAAAGAGGCCGAATGGAGGAGGCTCGTTCGTTATCCTCGCACTGCAGATGCTCTGTTTAACTGTTTTCTCTACTGAAGTGTTCAGTTTGTCCATTCAGTTTTACACTTACAAAGTCCGCCATGTAATTAGCAAATTCGCCATGGCGCGATGCAACTGACTCTTAAAGGAAATGAGAGAAGAGACTCTGATTGGTTTAATGCACATTATGCTCAAAACACACCCAGAACTTATTAAGAGAATAAGCACAACCCTGTTAGACCATGTGCCAGGGCGCAAAGCTTATTTTTCCATCCTTAAAACAGCAAAAGTGGATTCGGACATGCCCTCAATGCTTTTACTCCATGTGCTTTAGACTTTGCTCTTAGATCACTAAAGTAGAGTCCTGCACCTTTAATCACAGAGATTATCATTCATTCATTTTCCTTCGGCTTAGTCCCTTATTTATTAGGGGTCGCCACAGCGGAATGAACCACCAACTATTCCATTTGTAACATTTTTTTTTATATTCTTTCAGAATGTTCAGAAAGCAGAATTATATTTTAAAAATACAGTATGCACAAAACACAATGTTCTTGTAAAGCAATTGTTCACCCAAAATGAAAATGTACTTATTTATCATCTACTTATCATAACTGAGAACACAACTTTCATTTTAATGTGAGCTATCCCTTTAACATTTGGATAACCAAGAGGGAAAAACACACTTTTTTTGCAGCCTTTCAAAAACTGAATGTTCAATTTCTGAAAAATTGTATTTCTAAATGTCCTCTGAATGGAACGTTCAGAAATAGTATTTTTCATAGATTAATGGGAATGTTTGCAAACTGTTCTCGCTGAGCCGGGTACGGTGCACACAAACAGACAGAACTTGTCACACACTCTTCTGATTAGCTATGAGTGTGTGTTGCATTGTGCCCTTGACTGAGGACAGGCAAGTTGCTCATTGGGAATTTTATTGTGTCAGGTTTGCACACAGTGTTATAGTGAGAAACTCAGGAAATACACACGGCTTTGAATTGTTTATTTGCATTATTGCAGCCTTCGCCAGCGATCAATACGTTCCTCATCACAACACGTAAACAAACCTGCACAGACAAATGCACAAAATCAAATTACAAGCCATAAGCTGTGATATGCCGCAGTGTTTTATGATTATTCTATGATAGTTCTTCATAATCCATCTGTTAGACAGTATATCAGCCTTTGGTTTCTCTTCATCTCATATACATTTAGAAAAAAATGCCATTGCCATTAGAAAGAATTGAACATTATTATGAAATTAATACTTTTATCAATGACACGGTGACTCCGTGGTTAGCCCTGTCGCCTCACAGTAAGAAGGTCGCTGGTTTGAGTTCAGGTTTCCTCCGGGTGCTCCGGTTTCCCCCACAGTCCAAACACATGCGCTATAGGTGAATTGAATTAACTAAATTGGCCGTAGTTTATGAGTGTGAATGTGAGAGTGTATGGGTGTTTCCCAATACTGGGTTGCAGCTGGAAGGGCATCCGCTGTGTAAAACATATGCTGGAATAGTTGGTGGTTTATACCGCTGTGGCGACCTCTGATAAATAAAGGGACTAGGCCAAAGGAAAATGAATGAATGAGTTAAGTGAACATAACTTACAATGTGTTTGCTCACTTTTTAAATGTAAAGCAATATAAATGTAAATCACTTCATACAGTGCATTAATGTTCATAGTATTTAGTATGTCAATGGCTATACCCATTTCCAACATTCATTTTTTGTTTATCAGAAAGGGTGATTAAATAGTGACTAAATGTTAAATTATTCCTTTTAGCTGTTTAAATTAGGGATGAAGTACATCCAGAAGGTTGTTATCTGGGAATAACATTCATTCATTCATTTTCTTTTCACTTAGTCTCTTTATTAATTAGGAGTTGCCACAACAGAATGAACCGCCAACTTATCCAACCTATGTTTTATGCAGCAGATGCCCTTCCAGCTGCAACCCAGTACTGGGAAACACCCATATACATTCATTCACACACACACACTCATACACTATGGCCAATTTAGCTTATTCAATTCACCTTTAGCGCATGTGTTTGGACTTGTGGGGGAAACCGGAGCACCCGGAAGAAAACCAAGACAGAAAACAAACTTTGGAATGTTGTGACTGACCAATCAGAATCGAGTATTCCAGACAATCGTGTAATATTAAATGCTACAAAACTAACACAAAAATTCAAGGAACTGCTGTAATGTTGTAAACTACACTGTAAAAAAATCTGTAAATTAGCTGTATTCAGTGTTTTGTGATTCATGTTTTCATTTTCTATGCTTATGAATTGCATTATGAGACCTTGATATTTCTTCCAACAACTTTTAACCTTGATAAGTTAGAAAAAGTTCACTTTTATGAACATTTTTAATCGTTTAAAGTGCTATATTGTCTGGATTGGTGAGGTATATTATGCTACAAAAACCTTGTAATAAACTGTCAGTACCTTTTCTGTTATTTTACAGACTTATTTCTCTATATATTATATTTTGTACATTCTATTATTTCAAACTACAAAAAAAGTCAATGAAAACACACAAAACCGTTAATAGATTTCACGCAGCTGCCATTTTAAAACTGAAATCGAGACTGCAGTGGGAATAAACCCAGAGTCACACAGGAACGTTGTGTAACTGGCTGTATATCTTATCAGCTAAGAAAAAGTCACACAATTTTTTAATTTCACCACCTTCCAAGTGACCTGAAGGTCCATTCTGAATGGATCGTGAAAATAAAAAATAAAAATCAGACCTCATTTTCAGCTAAGTTAAGGGAAATGGCACTATTTAGCTAACTTTTTTTTTTGTAAACATGTTTTAGAGGCTATTTATCAAACCCAAGTTAATAAACGGATTCTTTCACTATATTAAACCTGTCACGATACAGAATTTCAGTACTGACAGGGTTTGAACCTGGGTCTCCAGTGTCACAGTCGGAGTGCTTAACCACTCAGCCACAGATGGATAATAAACCCGGAGGCGAGACGGTACTTGCACTGTGAGATATTTACGAAAACAAAAATCCAGATTTGGAACAACAAAAAAATGCAGAGATAAAATAGGACTGAGTTAACGGCGAAACAAAAAGGCCAACAGGCAAAATATCTCTGGAAAAAACTAGAGCAGGAGAAACGCATCCAAAAACAAGGAAAAAGGCTAAGTCGCATAGAACTCTGAAATAAACAGACTTAAAAAAGCAGGGCAAGACTCACGATAACGAAGGCTAGCATCAACAATAACCAAGCAAAGAAACAGGGCAAACTAGACAACTTAAATACACAAGACATAACAGGACACATGTGAAAACAATTACGTAATTACTGAACTTAAAACACATGGGGAGAAATGAGGACATCTAGTGGGGAAACAAAATCATAACATGAAAAACTAAAGTCATAAAACGACAGATCCTGACAGAGCGCGTTCTTAAACAGTGCTGATTTGCCATAGCATTTACCAGTGCTCAACAGAAATGACTGTGGTTGGCCATGAAGGTCATCAGTTCACTGCACTTCACTGATGTTTATCGAGTGCAAACACAGACGAGTGATCGACTGATCTTCACAGCTTTAAAATGCTCCAGTGTTCCTGTATTTGTGTTTGCACTCAGTAAAGAGTGGTGAACTGATGACCTTCACGGCCAATCAAAGTCAGTTTTGTTGAGCACTGGTAAATACTATGACAAATCAGCGGTGGCACTTAAATGTTAGCAGGAAATGGACGTTTTTAAAATTTTAGTACTGAAATGGCACTATTAAGAACAACACGAGGGTGTGCTACAGAGGACTGCATTGTTTTATTGCTCACTGGGTTACATAGGCTGAAGCCGAAAGAGTCCTCACAGTGTTTACCTGGTGCCATGAACTGAAGCCTAGGAGGACACTTAAGCGTATTACTCTTAAAGAGATTGTGATTTTGCTTGTTTGATGCCTAATATGCTTTTAATTATTTACATTAAACTAAACTGAATGATATTAAAGTGATGTTTACACCATATCTGCAGTTTGAAATCGCAGCAACAGCTGGAGGTTTGTAGTCCACAGCATGTTGTTGCAATGTTTACAGTGCTGATCCTGTACTTCCGGGTTTCTTCCCACCGCAGCCTCGCTTTCATCCTTTAAAATGGCGGCCGCGTGAAATAAGCAAATTAACAAATATTGTTTTTACAGTGTAACACTAACAACTTTTGATGTATTGCTCATGCTAGTTTATATAAAAACCCATCCTAACTTATTGGCCCCAAATTGTGGAGTGTGGGTGAATGTTTGATATGATTTCTTCATTCAGAGAGAGTGTTGTTGTGTGGATTGTTCTGTTCGGTAGAGCAGGCGTCTAAACCTCACCCGAATGACCCGATATCTCGTCACTATGGTAACAGCAGGGTAGGATTAGGATTCATCCAGTTGTGGTCGTGGAGGTCAAGGTGGAGATTTACACAGTTGTGGTGCTTCCGCTTGGTTTTGCACTTCAAGTGAAAATTCAGCTCTAGACTCATCCGGAAAGCAGAACTGACCCTGCTCTTATTATGAATGATTCAGTGGTGCACATTATGCCTTCGCAAACTTTGGTCAAAATGAAATAAATCAACATCTGAAATAGCTTTAGTTTTCAGCTGATGCAATCCCCCCCCCCCCCCCCCCAAAAAAAAATGTGTCCAGAATGTTTATGTGTCCAGAAAAGCGCTAAATAAATGTATGGAATTATTATTTTTATTATTATTATTATTCATATTATTATTATTATTATTATTTATTTTATTATTATTTTTTTTTATTTTATTGTTTGTTTGTTTTGGCCAATATCATCTGGCTCAAATAACATAAATCTAGAAGCAGGACTTAATGGATTAATGGCTGTTTGAGAAACCTGTTTGAAAACAGTCATTTTATAGTAATTCTGCTGGACTTAAACGAGAGTTAATACCTTTTTTTGCGAACTTTGATCAAAATAAAATGAAACTACGTCTGAAATGGCTTTAGTTTTCAGCTGATGTCACTAAAACCTCTTTCCTTTAGTTACCAGTGGTTCCTTGGTAAATATCTTCTCAGTAAATATCTGGTTATTTACCGTTACGTTGTGATGGATAGACACAAAAATGGATTAAGAGCTGTTTGAGAAACCTGTTAGGAAACAGTTATTATTTTGCAATTCTGCTGGATTTAAGCGAGAGTTACAACTTTTTTATTTTTTGCGAATATTGACCAAAATTAAATGAAACTGCATCTGAAATAGCTTTAATTCGTATTATTATTCATATTATTATTATTCTTTTTTTTTTTTTCTTGTTTGTGTGTTTTGGCCAATATCATCTGGCTCAAATAACATAAATCTAGAAGCAGGACTTAATGGATTAATGGCTGTTTGAGAAACCTGTTTGAAAACAGTTATTATACAGTAATTCTGCTGGATTTAAACGAGAGTTAATACCTTTTTTTGCAAACTTTGATCAAAATAAAATGAAACTACGTCTGAAATAGCTTTAGTTTTCAGCTGATGTCACTAAAACTTCTTTCCTTTAGTTACCAGTGGTTCCTTGGTAAATATCTTCTCAGTAAATATCTGGTTATTTACCGATACGTTGTGATGAATAGACACAAAAATGGATTAAGAGCTGTTTGAGAAACCTGTTAGAAAACAGTTATTATTTTGCAGTTCTGCTGGATTTAAGCGAGAGTTACAACTTTTTTTTGCAAACTTTGCTCAAAATGAAATGAATTCACATCGGTAATGGCTTTAGTTTTCAGCTGATGTCACTAAAACTTGTTTCTTGTAGTTACCTGTGGTATGTGTGGTACTTCTAATCAGTTCCCTGGTAAATATTTTCTCCTGTAATATCTGGATATTTCCAGTTATAAAATATTTTTAGGCCAATATCATCTAGCTCAAAAAAACCTGGAAAAATCTGGAAATCTGGAAACTGGACTTAATGGATTAAGAGCTGTTTGAGAAACCTGTTTGAAAACAGTTATTATTTTGCAATTCTACTGGATTTAAGCTAGAGTTACAACTTTTTTTTTTTTTTTGCAAATATTGACCAAAATTAAATGAAACTGCATCTGAAATATAGCTTTAATTCGTGTAGATATCTGTGGTACTTCTAATCAGTTCCCTGGTAAATATATTCTCATTAAATATCTGGTTATTTCTAGTCACAATGTAATAAAACACCCGAATTACCACCCACCCACCCCCCTCGATTAAAATGTGTCCAGGATGTTTATGTTTCCAGAAAATCACTAAATAAATGTAAGGAAATATTATTTTTATTATTATTATTATTCATATTATTTTATTTTATTTTTATTTTACTTTCTTGTTTGTTTGTTTTGGCCAATATCATCTGGCTCAAGTAACATAAATCTGGAAGCAGGATTTAATGGATTAATGGCTGTTTGAAGACCTGTTTGAAAACAGTCATTATATAGTAATTCTGCTGGATTTAAACGAGAGTTAAAAACTTTTTTTTTTTGCAAACTTTGATCAAAATAAAATGAAAATACATCTGAAATAGCTTTAGTTTTAGAAACAGGACTATATGAATTAAGGGCTGTTTGAGAAACATGTTTGAAAACAGTTTTCATGAGCTTTATTCATTTAGAGGAAAAATAGGTTGACAATAAATAGCATGACATTTAGAATTTTTTTTGAGCATGTGAGTACTTCTACAGACTGTCAGTCTAAGCCTTCGGGTTTTTCAATTGCAGTGATTGTGTAGTTTGTACATGGGTTATTTCTAAATGTAAACAATTCAATATATATTTATACATTATTGACACTGTGGTTTTTTAATGTTTATTTATTTTTCAGTATTTTCCTTTTTTTCATTTTTATTTATTTACTTAATTTTTTGTTTGGGAATAATATTTGTTTCTATTTTTCTGTAAAAATAAAGTTTAATGCACAGATCAAAAAAAAAGAAAACTGTTATTATTCTACATCTGCTCTATGGATATGGAGGTAGAGTTATAGGAGTTGTGTATATATATATATATCTATTGAACAAAAAAAGATATTTAGAAAATGAAGAGTTGAAGAGTTTGAGCTGAAAGGAAACTGAGTCACACTTTATTTTAATTCATGCTATTAACAAATCATTAAAAACCATTAACTAAGACTTTTAGCACAATAAACTACTAATTAGCTGCTTATTAATTGTTAGTAGTTGAGTTTAGGTGTTGGGATTAGGGGTGTAAAATAAGATCATACTTTTTAAGAGCCAATAAACAGTTAATATCTTATTAATAGACGGGTAATAAGCCAGCAGTAAATACTGTGAGTTTAACTAAAGTGTTACCGTAAACTGATTTAGATCTTTTTTGTTATTATTCACAATGGACCATTTCAAAGACAGAACATGACTTTATTGTCTGTGTTTTTGTGTCGCTGTTGATAGTTCAGTTCTGTAACTCATTTTGCTAATCTGTTATTTTGCAGTCTATTGACCCTGGCCAGCAGTTCACCTGGGAAAACTCCAACTTAGAGGTCAACAAGCCCAAGAACCGCTACGCGAACGTCATCGCCTACGATCACTCTAGGGTTGTGCTGACTCCTGTGGATGGTAAGACCAAAAACATTATTTCAAAGCTTATTTCAGACAGTTTTGAATTCACTTGAAATATATTCATTCATTTCGGCTTAGTCTCTGATTTATCAGAGGTCACCACAGCAGAATGAACCGCCTATTTGAAATACACATAATTTGTAGTATTATAAATATTAAAAGTCACTTTTAACCACTTTAATGCATCCTCGATAAATACTTTTTTTTCTATTAAAATCAAGTCTTTCCCCAAAAGTAGCTTGACATCTCAAAACCTAAACCTGCATAGTTCACAAGGAAAAACTAAGCAAAACTCCAAAAATAGACCAAAAGGAAACAGCACAATCTAGTCTCAGTTAGCAACCTGAGCGTGTGTTAACATGGCTCCGCTGAACCACAGGTGTTCCCGGAAGTGACTACATCAATGGAAACTACATTGATGGCTACCGTAAGCAGAACGCCTACATTGCCACGCAGGGTCCGCTGCCTGAGACGCTCAGTGACTTCTGGAGGATGGTGTGGGAACAGAGAACCAGCACTATCGTCATGATGACCCGACTGGAGGAGAAGAGCAGGGTGAGATTTCACACAAGCGCTTTCTGCTTAACACTGAGAGAAAAACATGGTGCTTTGCGATGCAGGAGATGCAGATAGGGTTTGCATATATGATATTAAATAAATATTCTGTAGAAGTGTCTTTAAATATATGGGCTTTTAAAGACACTGAAAAAAGCTTGACATTAAGTGGCCCTTATTACCCTTTACATTTACAGTTTTTCATAATTGCTAACACACTAAAATTTAACCTTACCCACAATGAGCAAAACTGTACACTCAAGGAGCAAAACACAAGGCTAGATCTGCACAACTGTGAGCACATTGTCAGCTTCACACTTTTTGCAAAACATTACACACAGTGATATGCAAATCACTAAACACACTTGGATGCTTTTGACATGAAATTTTTCATAATGGAATTTCTTTGCAATAGGGTATACGCCGACGCATGCTAATAGGACAGTCAATCATTCAGCCAGTCCGAGAAGCCAAAAAGGCGCACACGGCGGCCTCTCGCGCATTCGCGAAAACCAAAAACTGCAAAATACGTACCTCCCAGGACATATTTCGCGGTCTCCAGAAATGTCCTCGGGACTACGTTTTCAGAATGAGCCTGGGTTGCCCAAAACACTTTATTCAGGTCTCAAATAAACTCATTCTTCCAGAACACTAGCAAAGGTTGACAGCCCACAAATACACTTTATCACCAAAACACTGACCTAAAAAACACCAACAACATGTAGCATTACAGTGTTTTCTTGTGTAAAATAAGGACACATCTCTGTTTATAACTGCAATATATGTAACTGGAATGAATCAGACATGCTGCAGAAGTCCTCGATATTTTATGTCGTTTATTTATTTGTATTTTTTGCACTGAGTAATTCCAAAATACCAGAATTTGCATCCACACCATCCACTGATACAGATACAATAGTAATGCTAATCTGGCTGGTTAAACTGCTTTTTAAGATGTGAAATATGTTTCAATAAAATATTGCTGTTATTGTTTTGAACATGAGTTGAACAGTTTTGAAAACAGTATGTAAGCATGTGTAAAATGTCCTGTACGTCTAAAGATTTTTGGCAGTTGTTGTGTCTGAGTGAGAAAAGAATTGATGAAATGTGTGAGATGTAGTCATTGAATGCATTTTGTGCCAAAACAATGAGAATTGACCCTCAGTTTAACCCACACAAGACTTCTGTTGTGCTCACTGTGTCAAGAGTTTTGCAAAACTGACCTAAGCATTGAGAAATGTGTCCTAGCGTCTGTAAAAAACTGTAATTAGCTTAGCGCAGATTTTTACCTGTTCTTTGCTTAGGATGGACAGCAGTGTTTACAGAAGTTCAGATGGGTCATGCTAATGTTAATGCTAATGCAACTTAACTCCAGCAATAGCAGAATTTACTCACACAGCCCTGTGTGTGTGTGTGTGCGTGCGTGCGTGCGTGCGTGTACCTGATATTTCTCATGCTGTGGGAACCAAATGTCTCCACAAGTATAGTAGTACCAGTATCTGTTGACATTGTGGGAACATTTTTTGGTCACCGTGAGGAAAAGAGATCTTAAATCATAGATAATTAAGTATTTTTAAAATGTGAAAAATGAGTATACATTATATTATATATGGAAAATGCATATGAATAATGTATGACAGAATATACAGTTTGTACAGTTAAAAAATAATTACATATAAGGGACGTGTACATGCATGCGTCCGCACCTTCTTTTCATTATGTGATTGGGCAAACACATGTCTGTGTACCTTGTTTACGTTATCTTGTCGGGACCAAATGTGTGAGCGTGACTCATGTGTGTGTGTATGTGTGCAGGCAGTATTTGACCATGAGTGTGTTTTCAGAGCCTGAGGTTCAGCTACAGTTCTGGTCAGTCTGTGATGCATCCGTCTGCCCAAACAGACCCAGAGAGAGACCCTGCGGCTGGACACACACACGTACACAATCAGCATTCTCTTCAGCTGGTCTCACCCTGGTGTGTGTGTGTTTGTGATTGTAGGTGAAGTGTGATCAGTACTGGCCAAGCCGAGGAACAGAGACATACGGCATGATTCAAGTGTCCATGCTGGATACGGTGGAGCTGGCCACATACAGCGTCAGAACCTTCGCTCTCTACAAGGTGTGTGTGTGTGTTCATATTACAGATTTACACCCCTCTCAGACAGATTTTGATCGGTTTAAGGGTGCTTTCACATCTTTTGATCAATTGTTTTATTCTGAAACAGGATTCAATTTGTTAGAGTGTTGCGTTTTGTTCTTGGTGTGGTTCGCTTTCACATGGCAAAGATTCTAAACGGACCACAATTATTAAAACAAGTCACATCTGGGTAAATTCTCCTCACATTGGTCAGAGTTGGGTTGTTTTCCAGGATTCCACTCAGCTGTTATGTGTCTTCATTTTAATCTAGGACTACATTATAAGCGAAAAGGTGACACCCGAAAACATCGTCATCAAATATCAGATATAACCAAATCAGATTTCACCAGAGATAAGACTTTCTCATACACTACCTCATTAAATTGTCAAGGGTTGTAAATTATATTTATTCTATATCAGAAGTTGCATTGATATTATATACAGTAAAGTGGGGGAAATAAGTATTGAACACGTCACCATTTTTATCAAAAAACAGAATTCCTGTCGGCGCCAGTGGGGTAGTGGTTAGTGCGTCGACACATGCACTCCGGTGCTCACGACGACCCGAGTTTGATGCTGCCTCGTGGTCCTATGCCGATCCTTCCCCTCTCTGTTCTCCCCATGCTTTCCTGTGAATTCTCTCTGCTTTCCTATCCAATAAAGGTGTAAACCTCGAAAAATAATCATAAAAAAAAAAAGAAAACAGAATTTCTAAAGGTGCTGTTGACTTGCAATTTTCACCAGATGTTAGTAACAGCCAAAGAAATTCATATATACAAAGAAAACAAAACTAATTAGTTTACAAATGAAGTTATGTGTAATGAAATTAAATGACACAGGGACAAAGTATTGAACACATGAAGAAAGGGAGGTGTAGAAAGGCAGTGAAAGCCCAGACAGCAGCTGAAATCTCTCAGTAGTTCTTGAGCAACCCTCTGCCCTTCATCATTGTAAATGAATATCAGCTGCTTCAGTCCAACATCTACAATAGCAGGAGGATGAAGATGAAACCAGGGTGGACATTTCAGCAAGACAATGATCCAAAACACAGCCAAGGAAACTCAAATGCTTTCAGAGAAAGACAATCAAGCTGTAGAATGGCCCAGCCAATCACCTGACTTCAATCCAATAAAAATACAAAATAAAGCTCAGATTTGATAGACAAGACCTACAAAAGCCTCAAGATTTTTACACTCTTTTGAATAATATCCCTTCCTACTCATCATTCTCTCTTTTTACAACCATAAATATGACTGTTACATACAGTAACCATAATAGACTGTGCTATATCCTGGTTTGTTAGGTCATTAGATCGTATTGCTTTCTCACTACAACCGCTCCAGAGTTCGTTTCAACCGAGCCGAGACCACCTGAGACTTACTTTCAATTCAGTCTCTCTAAAAATATTTACAAACAGCTAGAGCACCGCTTCATATCTCCAGCTAGTTTGACACATTTCTCAGTCAGAGACGCTGCAATCGCACGAATGAATAAAGCTTTTTCTGCTCATTAATAAAGTGGTGCTGTGATGTGGAGGCGTCGCACGGCAGAACTGAATAAATGAACATAGATATGTTTCCACAAAAGCATCCTCGATTAATTAATAGTAGGAGACAAACTTCCTCTTGTTAACTCGCAGTCGGCTAGAATATGAGTTAGCAACATTTGAAAAAGTTTCCCAATTAGAAAAAGGTTTGGTGGGAAAGTTGAAAAGGCTTTAAGCCTTTAATAATGACTGCACATTACTTCATTTATTAAAGGGCACCTATGGTAAAAAAATCTACTTTTAAAGCTGTTTGGACAGCCATATGTGCATGTATGGTGTATAGATCGTCATATTGGGGTAATATAAGCACACCCAGTGCTTTTTTTTCAGTTTAACAACATAAAAAACGGTGGACCAATTGGAGCGGTTTTCAGATCGACCGCAACTTTAGGTAGGAGAGCGGTCCCCCCGCCCACCAATATTGATTGACAGGCGCGTCATCATATCCTCAGTTTGTTGATTCACGTCCGCCATTTTCAGCGTGAGTCGAAGCGATATCACTAAAGGAACACGCTAGCTTTATTTTTAGATGCAAGGCTCATTGGGCTCAACACAAGAGCAATATTCTCCACATTATTGCTCTAATCAGAATTATTGGTTGTATCTTTAGGTAGGTTTGCAAACATGTGAACTTCTCATCGAGTCTACCTTATACTTCAGCCGTTTGCATTTCTCGCGATCCCAGAAGCTCCCTGTGATCTTAACTAGCATGCGTTTTAGAATTCTAAACATCGGTTTCTATCAGGGTACACTCAAGTCGACGGCTGGGCACCGCGGATCGCTGTAGAAACCTGTTTAGAAAATGCGTGGCGCGACAATTCGGGACACTTCATGTTTCTGCCGCGCCACAGAGAGTATCTGGTGTGCCGTGTCGCGGATTCGAGCGGCGCATCCAGTGCCTCAGTCAAAGTTAATTCAGTATGCATGGTTATTAGTTTCTGTGTACAAGCTCGGCACTTAAAACTAGCACACAGTTGGCTGTAAAACTGTACAAAGACACAAATGATTTTGTACTCTGCTTGGTCTGTGTCAGAGTCGTACATGTACGACTGAATGCTAAACCTCTCACTCCAGCTCGTTCTCGCAGTCTGCCGGTCAGACTCTGTTGCAAACGCAGTGTGGGTAAGCTCATGGCCCCGCCCCCTTGTTACGTTGGCGGGAAACCGAAACTAATTTACATGTGAAGCAACACACCCATAAATCAGCGAACTGTGGACACGCCCCCAACATGACACTTTTTAACACATTATAATAAAAAATCTGAATTGTGTTTTAAACTGAACCTAAACTGGCACACTCAGAAGAACCATAATAATAAAAATAAAGCTTAAAAAAGAGGTAAACTATGTGCCCTTTAAGGTTGTTTTTTTCCCGATGATTTATTTCTCTTTATGTATTCTGGTAGAATGGATCCAGTGAGAAACGGGAGGTTCGGCAGTTCCAGTTCATGGCGTGGCCAGATCACGGTGTTCCCGAATATCCCACACCCATTTTAGCCTTCTTACGCAGGGTCAAAGCCTGCAACCCACCTGACGCTGGACCCATGGTGGTGCACTGCAGGTACAGCATGACCTCATTCTCTTCTTTATTATGGTTTGTTGCTGTCTGTTTAGTTTTAGAGCCGGTGTAGGGTTGCCAGATCTTGCCAGATATGGGATCACGTTGATCCCAGTTATAAGATCAACAGATAATAACTTGACTTCTAGTTGATCATTTGGAAAAGTGGCAGAGATCGATTTTTTTATGAATCATCTGTTGAACTGCATCCCAATCATCACAAATACTGCTGAAGACCTACTGGAACCTGCATGGAGCCAAGATTCTCAGAGAAATCAGTCAAGTTTGGTAAAGGAAAAATCATGGTTTGCGGTTACATTCAGTATGAGGGCGTGCGAGAGATCTGCATAGTGGATGGCAACATCAACAGCCTGAGGTATCAAGACATTTGTGCTGCCCATTACATTACAAACCACAGGAGAGGGCAAATTCTTCAGCAGGATAGCGCTTCTCCGAAATCAAAGGTGGTCAAAGTGCTCCAGGATTGGCCAGCCCAGTCACCAGACATGAACATTATTGAGCATGTCTGGGGTAAGATGAAGGAGGAGGCATTGAAGATTAATCCAAATTATCTTATTGAACTCTGGGAGTCCTGCAAGAACGCTTTCTTTGCCATTCCAGATGACTTTATTAATCAGTGATTTGAGTCATTGCAGAGATGTATGGATGCAGTCCTCCAAGCTCATGATGGAGTCATACACAATATTCATTCTGTTTCCACTGCAGCATGACTTTATATTCTATACTGGACATTATTTCTGTTAAGTGACAAGACTTTTGTCTAAGCAAAGTCAGACCTTACTGTCCTAATTAAATAATTAAAAATCAAGGCATGATCATATTTTATTGTGGTAAAATGAACTTAATCTAGAGGCCTTTGCCTTTCATATGAGCCACTTCTGATACCAAATGATCAACTAGAAGTCAAGTTATTGTTTGTTGCTCCTAAAACTTGGATAGGCGATAAGACTTTTGTCAGGTTGTGTATACTGAAGAATGCTGGAAAAAAAGCTGCCATTGACTTCCATAGTTTTTTTTTTTTGTTGTTCCTATTATGGATGCCCATGGGTGTTTTTTTTCCAACATTTTTCTGATTTAGATTTAGAACCACTTAAGTGTGACTAAATAGTGAGAAAATTTTCATTTTTAGGTGAACTATCCCTTTAAAAACAACACAGGAACACGTAGAATAACAAGATCTGGCATGTTGCATGTTGGTGAAGAGCAGCAATTTATTGATCTACATTATTTTAAATAATTTTCCATTTATAGAATTTCTCATCTTTATTTTTGAACAATTTTTGACCTCATAGCTGTCTTTTATTCAGTGATTTCTGATTTTACTCAATTGTTTTTCTTGTGTTTCTCCATGAAAGTGCTGGTGTGGGTCGAACGGGCTGTTTCATCGTAATAGACGCCATGCTGGAGCGGATGAAGCACGAGAAGTCGGTGGACATCTACGGTCACGTGACCTGCATGCGCTCTCAGAGAAACTATATGGTGCAGACGGAGGATCAGTACATCTTCATCCATGAGGCCCTGCTGGAGGCTGCCACCTGCGGGAACACAGAGGTGCCAGCGCGGAGCCTCTACACACACATCCAGAAACTCACACAGGCGCCGCCTGGAGACACCGTCACCGCCATGGAGCTTGAGTTTAAGGTCAGAAAACACATACACACACATTCTCATGCATCATTCTGGCCTAACATGACATAACAGAGAGTCCGGCTTTCTCAAAACAACACAAAATCACAATGTGTGGTAGTGAATTTTGAACCAATGATATCGTCACGTGCAGTTTTCCAATTAGCAGTGGTTTATTTTATTTTATTTGAGGTTTATTAATTTTGTATTTCATTTATTGTATGTGTAGTTTTTTTCTAGTTAGTTAAAGCTAAACTACAATAATATAAATATTAACCAAATTAATGACAAAATGACATATCAATCATTAATGTTAAAGCTAAACTTAAGCAAAATATTAGTAACATTTAAATTATTCAAATGCTAAATTGTAAATATTAAATAAATAAATATTATATGTAAATTATAATTGGATGGATTGTAACTTTTCCTCTTTCATGATGTTCATCTACTTTAAACAGCCCTGAAACAAGAAAAATTGTAGGGCAGTGCATGATTTGGTTCTTTGGTAACCAATGGGATTGCTTGAAGATGGACGTTGCCAACAAAATGAAAGAAGACTGCCTAATGGAAGCAGAAATTAGACACATTCTGATAGCTCCACCCTAAAGGTTTGATAGACTCACCCTAAAGGACTGGTAGTCCCACCCCAAATGACTGATAGACCCGTCCTAAGTAACTGATAGCCCTGGCCCAAATGACTAATAGAACCACCCTAAAGGACTGATAGCCCTGCCCCAAATGACTGATAGACCCACCCTAAAGGACTGATAGCCCTGCCCCAAATGACTGATAGACCCACCCTAAAAGGCTGATAGACCCACCCCAAATGACTGAGAAACCCACCATAAAGGACTGATAAACCCGCCCCAAATGACTGATAAACCCACCCAAAATGACTGTTAGAGCCGCTTTAAATGACTGATAAACCCACCCCAAATGACTGATAAACCCACCCCAAATGACTGATAAACCCACCCCAAGTGACTGATAAACCCACCCCAAGTGACTGATAAACCCACCCCAAATGACTGATAAACCCACCCCAAGTGACTGATAAACCCGCCCCAAATGACTGATAAACCCACCCTAAAGGACTGATATACCCGCCCCAAATGACTGATAAACCCACCCCAAATGACTGATAGACCCGCTTCAAATGACTGATAAACCCACCCCAAATGACTGATAAACCCACCCTAAATTACTCATAGACCCGCCCTAAAGGACAGATAGACCCGCCCTAAAGGATTGATAACCCTGCCCCAAATGACTGATAGACCCGCCCTAAAGGGCTGATAGCCCCGCCCCAAATGATAAGTGAACCCACTGATAGACCCGCCCTGAAGGACTGATAGCCCTGCTCTAAATGACTGATAGACCCGCCTCAAAGGACTGATAGCCCCGCCCCAAGTGATTGATAGATCCTTTCTGAAGGATTGATAACCCTGCCCCAAATCACTGATAGACCCTCCCTAAAGGACTGACAGCCCCACCCTACAGGCATTTCATGTGTCTAGAAGTGAAGCAAAGTCGTTTTGAGGGAGCGATTGTTATATTTGATTACAGATTCTAAGGGTAAATACATTTTTACAAAATAATGACGTGCACAGACATAACAAGCGTTTTCATTAATTAAACAGAGGAGCATAAAACATTCTGTAGGCAAAAAACAAGCAAACAAACAGACGCATTCACGTTCAATTTTGGAAACATTCTTGCCAATGCAAAAGTGCAGATTTGAGTTGCTGAGAGCACTGAGAGAGAAGCTGACCGACTGTAGTATCTGTGACTGTAGTGAGTTTTATGCATAAAACCCTTCCTGCACATCTGTCTTGAACATACAACATCTGTCCTGAGAGACGCTCCATAGCCTGAATGATGAAGCTCCATGTGCAGATCATTACACAAGCGCTGAGGATTTTAATGCTGTTGTTTCATATGTGCAATCACGAGTTTTCTCTGCACAACATGAATGACTTTAATGGTCTGCTTTTCTCCCATGATGCATCCTGGTGACACGTTGAGATTCAAAGAGATCGAATCATTTCAAGTTTGAGAACAAAGCCTCTCAAAACACTCTGACAAAAAGAAAGATATCAAATGTTGACAGTGGAAAACTTCTTGAGATCAAATCTGTTCTGTGGTTTACACTGTATTATGCCATTAATAGTTAACTTGAACCTGGAGTTTTCCTTTCCTTTTTTATTGAATGAACCAAAAATGCTGACTCTAATGTATAGTGCAGGTTATAATATGCCAAATATTCAATTCAATTCAATTCAATTCAATTCACCTTTATTTGTATAGCGCTTATACAATGTAGATTGTGTCAAAGCAGCTTCACATAAAAGGTCATAGTAAATAGTAAATAGGAACAGTGTAGTTCAGTTTGTAGTGTTTAAGTTGAGTTCAGTTGAGCTCAGTTCAGTGTGGTTTAATAATCACTACTGAGAGTCCAAACACTGAAGAGCAAATCCAACGATGCGCAGCTCTATAGATCCCGAACCATGCAAGCTAGTGGCGACAGCGGAGAGGGAAAAAAAACTTCACTAAATGGCGGAAGTGAAGAAAAAAAACCTTGAGAGAAACCAGGCTCAGTTGGGCAAGATCATTTTAATTTCTCCACTGGCCAAACGTCTTGTGCAGAGCTGCAGTCTCAGTGGCGGAGGCTGGAAGCTGGCCTCAGCGAAGGCTTGTCTGTCTCTGGAGCATCACAGGAATCAGTCTCATGTTCTCCACTCCTCCATGACCACCACAGTAGCTGCTCAGGATACGGCCTGGTCCAGGATATGGAATCCTTGGGATCATCTCGTCGTTGGTCTTGGATCGAATCAGTGACTCTGCATAGTCTGAGGGCCTCGGGAAGAGTATCCCCAGGTGGAAATGGAGAATAAAGAAGATAATTAGCGTAGCTGCTGTTCATAGTGTATATAAACAAGATGCAAAACCTGTGTGGAAGACCGCTAAGTGGTGCACTGAGTGTATGCTTTACTGAACAGATAGGTCTTTAATCTAGTTTTGAATTGGGAGAGTGTGTCTGAGTTTAGGAGCTGTCCATAAGTTTAGGAGCTATAAATGAGAAGGCTCGACCTCCTTTACTCGACTAAGCTATTCTGGGTACTACCAGAAGCCCTGAGTTTTGAGATCTTAAAGAGCGAGTTGGATTGTAGCGAGACAGAAATATGATGTTACCACCAAAATATTTAAAATAAAATTATGAAATAATAATTGAAAACTATGGATTGTATATACATTGACTAATGAATATATGATTTACATATATTACATATAATTTGGCTATCATATCTAAAATATATGTCATATATTCAATTCAATTCAATATATGCAACATATGTTTCATAAATATTGCAAAAATGGTCGTTGCCTTTTTTTAATCATTGAAATTAAAAACATGCATATATATGCAAATATATTAGCTATAATTTTATACATGGTCATACATAAATGTATAGCTAATATATTTGAAAATATATAGATTTTTGTAATTTCAATAGATGAAAGAATATATGTCAAGGGCCATTTTTGCAATATTTTGAAATATATGTTGCATGTTAGAGTTATATTTTATATATATGTTTATATATTTAATATAGTTATATGTTGTATATATGACATATATGTGAAGTCCAAATAGGAACTTGTATGTAATAACACATAATAATAATAATAATAATAATAATAATAATAATAATAATAATAATAATAATAATAATAATAATAATAATAATAATAATGATAATAATAATAATAATAATAGTAATAATAACAGTTTAATAAATGTAATTTGCATATATTGCTATATATCAGAATTCCATATGGGAAGTGTTGGTAGGATTTCAGATACAGCCAGGTATTTCTCAAGCTTGTTAAATTTATGTAAAATTTATATATATACTGTATATTTATATATATACTTCAACTATAGATATACATATATATCTATAGTTGAAGTCAGAATTGATTGCCCCACTTTGAATTATTTTTTTCTTTTTGAAATATTTCCCAAATGATGTTTAACAGAGCAGGGAAATTTTCACAGTATGTCTGATAATATTTTTTCTTCTGGAGAAAGTCTATAACCGTTTTAAGGTCAATATTATTAGCCCCTTAGTCGCCAGAGTAGTCGACAGAACAAACCATCGTTATAAAATAACTTGCCTAATTACCCTAACCTGCCTAGTTAACCTAATTAACCTAGTTAAGCCTTTAAATGTCACTTTAAGCTGTATAGAAGTGTCTTGAAAAATATCTAGTCAAATATTAATTACTGTCATCATGGCAAAGATAAAATAAATCAGTTATTAGAAATGAGTTATTAAAACAAATATGTTTACAAATGTGTTGAAGAAATTTTCTCTCCGTTAAACAGAAATTGGAGAAAAAAATAAACAGGGCGGCTAATAATTCTGACTTCAACTATATATATTGGAAGTTGGAAAGATGTTATTAATGTTTTTGAAAGCATTTGATTTAAAAAATCAATAATAAAAATATTAAAATTGTGAACTATTATTATTATTACAGTTTAAAGTATTTATTAATTATTATGAGTTATTATTATTAATTATTGAATTATTCCAGTTTTAAATAACCATTTTCTATGTGAATATATTCTATTCATTTCTATGATCAAGTGCTGGTTTTTCAGCATCATTTCTCCAGTACTCTCTTTCACATCATCTTTCATTGTATTATAAAGAGTCATGAAACATTTCTTCTGATTATCTATGTTGAAAACAGTATGTGTTGTGTATTGATCTGTTTCACACTTTCAGAGCAACATTAAAGCACAAATGAAATCAAAACTGATCAGATGATTTTGTGAGCTCACATTGCTCATGTTGTGGTGAACAATTCATCTGTGCATGTCAAAAAAATAGTTTGCTCTTGTAATCTAAAATTGAAATCTGAAAATGCACTTCCTGTTTGCTTTCAGTTAAATTCTTGGATTATGTCTGTCTGAGGTATTGGGCGGGGCTTAACCACGCCCCTCCAGCTGTCAGTTGTAACAAACAGAAATGGTGAAGAGGAGGAGTCTGTTAGGCTGTAATAACTCTCCCCAACTTTCTAAATGACATGCCTACTTCGCTACATCCAATCAGCTCGCAGTAGAAAAAACCAGCCACGCCCACTGTTTTCTCATTTAATATTCAGTTTCTCTATGGACTGCATCACAATATGAAAACAAAAATGGTGGCAGTTTCCATTTCAGGTGGACTTTAATGCGTTGTGTTTGTTTTCTCTCTTCAGAAACTGGCCAACTCTAAAGCACACACCTCCAGATTCATCAGCGCTAGTCTGCCCTGCAACAAATTCAAGAACCGGCTGGTGAACATCATGCCTTTTGAGTCCAGTCGCGTGTGTCTGCAGCCAATCAGAGGCGTGGAGGGCTCCGACTACATCAACGCCAGCTTCATTGACGGATACAGGTGAGTGTGTGTGTGCGTGCATATGTCTGTGTGTGTATCTGAACATCTGTACATTTCTCATTCTGTCATTTCAACTCAACATTCCTTAGTACACCAAACATAAACTCACACTCATGAACTTTCCCCCTAAAAAAGCTTTTATAAGAAGCCTATTTCAATTATTACAGCCAGAAATACAGTAAAGGTTGTGAAATATTTAGCACAGGCTCATTCTGAAAACATAGCCCTATATATATACATTTCTGGAGATCGCGAATTATGAAGCCAGAGGTACGTATGGCTGCATTTCGTCTTTAAAACGAACGCTACGTGGCGGCATGACGCCATTCCTTTTCACACTCCCAGCTGACCGCTTAGCTCCGTATATACGGCTTTCCCGCTGTTACCAGTTTGACCAGTAGCTTGCCATGTATGTCGCCGGACTTGAGATGCAGAGAGGAGTTGACCACGACGACAGGGTTCAAGTCTGGCGAAGAACGGTTCAAGCGAAGAAAAAATCAGGCGAGGGCTTTTCTTTTTCTAAATTGCTAAATTGCTAAACTGCTGTTGGTTAGGTTTAGGGAAGTGGGTGAGCGGGTCAATCAGTGCTTTTGAAAACATTATCGGTTGGGTTTAGGGAAGGAGGAGGGTGGGTCAGTCAGTCAGTCTGTCATTCGACAGCAGCCTCTGGTGGATTTATGCGAGAACAGCAGGCCTTAATGGCACTCGCGAGAGAAATTTGAGATTTGACTAAGCGTACACAGCGGCCTCTGGTGGATTAGCGAAAATAAAAACTGCAAAAAAAAGTATCTCCTGAGACGTATTTGGCACTCTCCAGAAATGTATACAGGGGTTCGTTTTCAGAATGAGTCTGGGTTTGAAATATTATAGCAAGTTAAATTAAAAGGTTTTTTTTATTGAAGGTAGTTTAAAATTGTATTTATTCCTGTGATTGAAATTCAGTCTGCGATGTCATGTGATCCTCCAGACATCATCATATGACGGTCTGTTGTTTCAAAAACCTTTATTATTATTAGTGTTAAACACTTTTGGGTTAATCATATTTTTGTAATAATAATACATAAATTATTTTAAATTATTAATACAAAATGATAATTTTTAATACAACTCATTAGTATTATTATTCGTAATATATTTTATATACAATGCAAACCTATTACTGCATTGTTTATATTAATAAATGTTATATTTATTAATATAATCAATTTATATTATATTACTATATTATATTAAGGCATTACACTCACCGGCCACTTTATTAAGTATACCTGTCCAACTGCTCGTTAACACAAGTCTTATCAGCCAATCACATGCCACCATTTAGGTATGTAGACATTAAAACGATCTGCTGCAGTTCAAACCGAGCATCAGTATGGAGAAGAAAGGTGATTCAAGTGACTTTGCATGGATCCATCCTGCCTTGTATCAATGGTTCAGGCTAGTGATGTAATGCAAGGGTGTGGGGGATATTTTCTTGGCTCACTTTGGGCCCATTAGTACCAATTGAGCTGACCATGTCCATCCCTTTATGACCACAGTGTACCCGTCTTCTGATGGCTACTTCCAGCAGGATAGCGTATCCTGTCATAAAGCACATACTAATTTCTTGAACATCACAATGAGTTCACTGTACTCAAATGGCCTCCACAGTCACCAGATCTCAATCTAATAGAGTGCCTTTGGGATGTGGTGGAACGGGAGATTCGCATCATGGATGTGCAGCCGACAAATCTGCAGCAACTGCGTGATGCTATCATGTCAATATGAAGCAAAATCTCTGAGGAATATTTCCAGTACCTTGTTAAATCTATGCCACGAAGG
>NC_079440.1:5015035-5140035 GCF_903798145.1 Danio aesculapii
CAACTTTCAAGCACTTGCTGCAAAAACAAATGACCGGTCCTGTACTAACATCCAGAATCAAATGTGAATTGCTTCCACTGCTACTGCGGGTCATGTGAGGTGGAGCCATGGAGGTGTGTCAAGAATCTGGGCTCATTATTGGCCCTTAATCAAATTAACGGCCAATCAAAGAGCTCCCACTGCATCTGCCGCCGTACTGAAGTGTAAACAGCGTAATTGGCAGTAATCGCGTTTGTAATGAAGGACAGAGGGAGAAGGGCTTTCACATGCTTTTAGCTTGATGAGCTTTCAGTGTGTGTGTATGTGTGTGTACAGTATGTGTGTGTGTGTGTGTGTGTGATGTGCGGAGGGGCAGCAATTTAGTTTCTTGTCATTTAGTGAGCAAATGAGGCTCTATCACACCTGTGTGTGTCTGTGTGTGTGTGTATGTTTTCTCTTTCCTGGTGTCTATAAGCCTGACAGAGGTTTTCCTTTAGCCTATGTTGGATGAGTTTAGTTTTTTCATTATAGTGATTTGCTCATATAGGGTTTGCCGTGACCAAAGTCAGCAAAAGTAATAACTAGCTATGTTTTCATCCAATAATGTGAATTAGAGCAGCATTTTTATCCAGTGAGCCAGAGTTTTTGCCAACTCAAGCTCATTCTGAGAACGTAGTCCCGGGGACGTTTCTGGAGACCGCGAAATACGTCCCGGGAGGTACGTATTTGTGCAGTTTTTGTTTTCGCGAGTCCGCGAGAGGCCGCTGTGCGCGCTTTTTCCCGCGCCGTTCTCGCGTAAACCCGCTAGAGGCCGCTGTCGAACGACCTTCCGCCTGTCTGCCTGTCTTCATGACGGAATGATTGACCGTGCGACCGGCCAATCAGCTGACCCACCCTCCTCCGTCCCCAAACCCAACCAACGACGGTTCACAAAAGCCGTCCAGAAAAAGAAAAGCCCTCGTCCGATTTTTACCACGTTTTCGGATTTTGACCACATTCTCACCCTGTGACGAACTTGTTCGCTTCATTTTTTGGATTTTGTTTTTGTTTTCTTACCTGATTTCTTGAACCGCTCTTCCCCGGACTCGAACCCGGTCGTCGTCGTCATCGTGGTCAGCCCCTCTCTGCGCCTCGAGTCCGCCTGAGTACACGAAGAGCTAACCGGACAAACTGGCTGCAGCGGGAAAGCCCTCCACACGGAGGCGAGCGGCCGGCTGGCCGGCCGGCCGGCAAGCGCCGAAGGGAACGGCGTCACACCGCCCCGCAGCGTTCGCTTAAAAAAAATGAAATGCAGCCGTACGTACCCCCGGCTACGTATTTCGCGGTCTCCAGAAACGTCCCCGGGACTACATTCTCAGAATGAGCCTGGGTTGGTTTTTGCTGTGCATTTTCAAAATGTGCATCTTAATATTTTCATTTATTTATTCACCACAGCGGAATGAACCGCCAATGAACTGTGGGTCGCCACAGCGGAATGAACCGCCAACTATTCCAGGATATGTTTTGCACAGTGGATGCCCTTCCAGCCGCAACCCAGTACTGGGAAACACCCATACACTCTCTCATTCACACACATACACTATAGCCAATTTAGTTAATCAATTCACCTATAGCGCATGTGTTAGGACTGTGGGGGAAAGCCACACCAACACGGGGAGAACATGCAAACTCCACACAGAAATGCTAACTGGCCCAGCAGGGACTCAAACCAGCGACCTTCTTGCTGTAAGGCGACAGTGCTAAATGCTGAGCCACCGTGCCACCCCGGTATTTGCATTGAGCACTTTTTATATCATCTTGCAAAATGTGCATTAAAATAGGTGGATGGAAGCATAGCTAATGGCAATGTGGGTGTGTCTAGTAATAATGCATTTTATGCAAATGAGTATTGATTTTTAGATATAGTATTCTGCTTCTAAAACAATCAAAGTAGTAGTACTGTAAGAAAAGCCTTTATTTGAATGACTTTGTGAGAGAGAGAGAGAGACTGCATGTGTTATGCATGTGTCTATGGAGCATCTCTACACTCAGAATATAATGTTTGCTGCTCACTTAAACTACTTGACTAAATGAGCTGAAACAACACAACTTGATTGTTTTATGTTCAATCCAGTTTAAATGTGTTTAGTTAACATAATCGATTTGTGTTGGGACAACATGAATACCTCCGTATATACGGCTTTCCTGCTGTTAGCAGTTTGTCCAGTAGCTTGCCGTGTACGTCGGCGGACTTGAGATGCAGAGAGGAGCTGGCCACAATGACAGAGTTCGAGTCCGGTGAAGAACAGTTCCAAAAAGCGGGTAAGACAAAATCAGAAGCCATAAAATAAACAAGTAAATAATAGGGTGAGAATGTGGTAAAACGTAGTAAAATTCAGACGATGGCTTTTCTTTTTCTGAATTGCTTTTTAAATTTGTCAGTTGGGTTTAAGGAAGTGGGTGGGCGCTGGTCAATCGATGCTTTTTAAAATACTATTGGTTGGGTTTGGGTAAGGAGGAGGGTGGGTCAGTCAATCGGTCAGTCAAACAGTCAATCAACAGCGGCCTCTGGTGGATATACGAGAGAACAGCAGGCGCGAATGACATTCGTGAGAGAAATTTGAGATCTTAAAAAGCGTATACAGTGGCCTCTGGTGGATTCATGAAAACAAAAACATAGCTCCTGGGACGTATTTGACGGTCTCCAGAAATGTATATAGAGGTACGTTTTCAAAATGAGCCTGTAGCCTGCACATTTCAGTAGACTAATTATCTGAGCAAGACACAGAGCACCCAAACACTGCAGTGCTTTGTAAGTTTCTTCAGAAATAAATCTTGTATCGGAGTTACAGCAAAGTTTTTCAGCTTGTCATCCTCTGAGAAAACAGTTGATGACGGTCTATGATGGCTTCCGCTGCTGAGAAACCCAGAAATGGGAAAGGGGTCTATTGAAGCGTTGAGTGGTTGCTGTGGTGTTGTTAAAGCGTTGCTAGGTCTGATAAGGTATTCTGGGGTGTTTCTAAGTTGTTCTGAATGAAGATGTGTGATCTGGGTGTCTGTGCAGAGGTTTCAATGGTGTTCTGGATGATTTCCACAATGTGGTGATTTCTCAAGCCAAGATGATTACATATGGAAAGCAGGTCAGTATTCTGTGTGAGTTTGACTCACTGTGGTCATCTAGTTGACGATGTGATGCTTCATGCATTGCTGGAATGTACACAAAACACCTTCCTCTCTAGAAAAACGAGATTTTATCACCAATATGTCCAGTTAGAGCCCACCAATAATGTTAGTAATCCAGCAGCAGGAAAGCGTGGCATTTAGAGGCCTGTGGTGATAAAATCACTGCGAGAGAATAATGAGGCTTGCACAAGGTGGATTAGACATTTTCTCCACTCGTTCACCCTCCTCAGAGACACATTTGCTCTTTTTTTTTGAGAAAAATCTTCAGCGGAGACCTGGGGATCTCAGCAGGACATCAGCATGAGTGCTGGAAGCTTCTCACATCCTCACGCTGCTAAACGTCAGTGTTTGAGGGATCTGAAGCTCTGCTGTCTTCACAACACTATCATATCTGTCTGTCTCTCTCCTTCACATCCAGCATCTCTCTCTCTCTCTCTCACACAAAGCATCTTCAGCATTTAAGAGCACAGTCATGTAGCTGCAGCGCCTCCTGCTGTTAGAGGAGAGGAATCACTACTGTAATCTACTCACAAGTCATATCAGGGGCATGTTTGGGTGAACTATCCTTTAAGAGTCAATGTTTTCCCCCTGGATATCTTCTTTTATTAATGTATTTTTTATTGTTATTTATTTATTTATTTATTTTACTTTCATAAGGGCAATTTTTTATATAATTACCTTATTAACTGTTTCATTCTGTCAATTGTTTCATTCTGTCAATTACTTAAAGGGATAGTTCACACAAGATTGAAAATTTACTCATCATTTACTCCCAGGTTTCAAGCATTATTCAGTACATCTTCTTTTGTGCTCAATAGACGATAGAAACTCAAACAGGTTTGCAACAAGGATGAGGAAATGATGACAGATTTATTTTTATTTTTGTGTGAACTATCCCTTTAAGAGTCAATGTTTTCCCCCTGGATTTCTTTTTTTATTAATGCATTTTTTATTGTTATTTATTTATTTATTTAGTTAGTTAGTTAGTTAGTTATTTATTTATTTAGTTAGTTAGTTAGTTAGTTAGTTAGTTATTTATTTATTTAGTTAGTTAGTTAGTTAGTTAGTTAGTTAGTTAGTTAGTTAGTTAGTTAGTTAGTTAGTTAGTTATTTTACTTTTATAAGGGCAATTTTTTATATAATTACCTTATTAACTGTTTCATTCTGACTGCTAGAATAATGTAAGCAATTACTTAAAGGGATAGTTTACACAAGAATGAAAATTTACTCATCATTTACTCTCAAGTTTCTAGCATTATTCAGTATATCTTCCTTTGTGCTCAACAGACAAACGAAACTCAAACAGGTTTGGAACAAGTAAAGGATGAGGAAATGATGACAGGTGTTTTTTTTATTTTTGGGTGAACTATCTCTTTAAGAGTCAATGTTTTCCTCCTGGATTTCTTTTTTTATTAATGTATTTTTTATTGTTATTTATTTATTTATTTATTTATTTATTTATTTATTTAGTTAGTTAGTTAGTTAGTTAGTTAGTTAGTTAGTTAGTTAGTTAGTTATTTTACTTTTATAAGGGCAATTTTTTTATATAATTACCTTATTAACTGTTTCATTCTGACTGCTAGAAAAATGTAAGTAATTACTTAAAGGGATAGTTCACACAAGAATGAAAATTTACTCATCATTTACTCTCAAGTTTCTAGCATTATTCAGTACATCTTCCTTTGTGCTCAACAGACAAACGAAACTCAAACAGGTTTGGAACAAGTAAAGGATGAGGAAATGATGACAGGTGTTTTTATTTTTGGGTGAACTATCTCTTTAAGAGTCAATGTTTGCCCCCTGGTTTTTGTTTAATTGTCTTAATTTGTCTATACATAAAAAACATAGGTCAATTCATGATGTTTTGCAAAAACACTTATCCTAATCACTGAAGCAGCAGAATGACTCTCTGAGCATTTCAGCAGTGTGTTGTATAAGCTGAGAGGATCCATGAGTGTGCAGATTCAGTCACTGAGTATATGTGACATTCAAAACAAGTCATTTTTCACTGAGAAAAATGAGGGTTACTGCATTGTAAGAAGATCTGATGCAACATCCGCAGATCTCTTCATTCATTTTCACGTTTCACTTTATTTGCTATGTTTTTAATAGTTTCGCTTGTGACATTTTTTACAACTTTATATTTTTTGTTTATTTGAGTGAATGTTTGAAGCTAAGGTCTATAATGCCTGTTTAGCATAGTGTTTGATCATTGTGTTATAAATTGTGTCTACAGGCAGCAGAAGGCATATATCGCCACTCAAGGCCCGCTGTCTGAAACCACAGAGGACTTCTGGAGGATGCTTTGGGAGCATAATTCCACCATCGTGGTGATGCTGACGAAGCTCAGAGAGATGGGACGGGTGAGTTCAGACTCTCATATTCCTGTGCACATCACTGTCAACACATTCAAAGTCAATAAGTCAAACAAAAAATGAATACAAAGTCAAAGTTGATTCAGAGTAAAACATGAAACAATGCAACATGTTGGGCTAAAGTCTTCTAAGACCTGAACTAAAATAGTACAAAATGAAAAATAAGCTTCATGAAACATAAATTGACGTTGAAGGAAGAAATAATATCCACAACAACTTTAATATATTATTCATAATAGCAGCGACTTTTTAGCTGCCTGTCGCTCTGGGTGGGGATCTGCTGCAAACGCAGGTCTGTAGGTGTACAGCACAGAGAATACAACTGGGTTTGAGTGAACTGAGAGAGGATCACATGATCTCTACTGGTGCTCCTATTGGCTAACGCTCAAGAAAGTTACTTTTCATTTTGCATAAAGTTGAAGGATTCTCAATCCTCGCTGTTGCTCGCATAGACGGAGGTCGCTGGAAGTTGCTCACTCTCAGCTGAAATAAACGGTCGCTTGTCGCTTTGCCACTGCAAGTTGCTCGTAGTGTGAATGAGACTTCAAATGACATGACTTTAAGTGCGAGTGCAACTTAAAACAATTGAATTTATTTAAGGAGTGTTGCTCTCTTTAAAATCTGTTTTTTAATACAATATGAATAGAAAAACAGCTGGTAAAAATGGTTGAGGAATGAACTGAATTATAAATTCCTTAATAAATGATATTGAAGAATGTTAGACACTGGTAGCCATTCATATTTATATTAAAAAGCGAATATGAAAGGGGTGGTTTGCTGCCGAGTGTGACGCGGCTAGGATGAGAATCAGCACCTCCAAGTCTGAGACCATGGAGCTTTTAAATCGTTTTTTTAATAAAATATGAATAGAAGAACAGCGTGTAAAAATGATTGAGGAATGAACTGAATTATAATGCAGCTCATGAAGCAGCTTTTTCTGTGGTTATGGATTAAATCATTCAGAATAGATGTTCATCAGCAGCTTCAGTGAACAAAAGATTTACGTGCTTCTGCTTTTTATTTTATGAGTCATTTAAAAGTCAGTTTTTTGTGAGATTTAGGGGAAAAAATGCATCCCAAAATGAATAAACTTGCTTTTCTCAAAAGCTGTGTTGATATTTACAACATTTGTGTGTTGTTTTGCTGTGAAACCACACTAATACCCATTATTGTAGTTAGATTATAAGTTAGTGAGGGTAAAATACAGCTTGGAAATGATTTATAGTTGGGCAGTTAAACACATTAATCAATTGATTTGGGCTTGGATTTATTGCTCAGGGGTGCAGTTCCCAAACAATGACATTACTCGTGGCCGAACAATCATAGTACGATGCATCGTTTGGGAAAAGAACGATGTAGTGACGAGTGTTTCCCAAAAACTTAGTTTCTCTGTAGCCGATGCATCATTCAAACCATGTTAGTTATAATGTAAAACATTCATAATGATGCTATAAACGGGGTTGAGTAGCAACTCCTTTAGAAAAAATCCCAAAATCTTTTTTTTTATTATTAATTTTGTGAAATTTTTTTGTTTTACACGCATTTTAAAAAAATCCATATTAGTTTTAGTTTAAGCATGCACTCATTTTCCATATTAATTTAAATATATGGGAATGGCAATATATAATGAAAAAACAATATCCTTACTATATATACAGTTGAAATCATAATTATTAAACCCTCTTTGAATTTTTTTTTTCTTTTTTAAATATTTCCCAAATGATGTTTAACAGAGCAAGGAAATTTTCACAGTATTTCTGATAATATATTTTCTTCTAGAGAAAGTCTTATTTGCTTTATTTCTGCTAGAATAAAAGTTTTTAATTTTTTACAAACCATTTTAAGGTCAAAATTAGCCCCTTTAAACTATATGTTATACTATATATTTATATATATAAATGTATACTTTTATAATTTTGACCCATTCAAACCACTGCAGAAATGTTCTGGCCTATAGGCCCATGTCAGTACATATACTATCTTAATAAATAGCCTAGGCTACTATAAATGAAAACCATTAACGTAAACTATATTTTTTGTTTTCACAAGCTTTGTAGACTTAATGTAGATTCTGCATTCCAAAGGTCACCAACAGCTTTCGTCATGAGCCACGGCTGCGTTAAAGTGCACTACGAAGGGAGCGCAATTGTCAATATGAAGATTGCTCAAACTGAACTGTAAAAACTACTTTGAAAGCAAATTACACATAAGAGAGATGACTTTAATGTTTATTTAATCATTCTGAGTTTAAATGTTGGAACGTTCTAACTGAATAGGGCTTAGGGGGGATAACTGGGAATAGAACACAACCAGGAACTATGCTTCTAACTACAGCTCTATAGGTGTAGTTGCAAGCGGACAAGTTTGCGAATGTTCGTTGGAACGATGCATTTGGGAAACGACAAATCAACAAACTATGTTTGTAATAACAGAACTTGCAACCTGAGTAGGCTAACAATGGTTTTCGGAAACACACCCAAGGTCAGCAGTAAGTAAAAGTGGAAATATGCAATTATGCAAGATACAAAAATGATAGAAATTGGTTATACAGCATATGCATTATTTCTTACAACACACTTGCATGCAAAGTCCATGTTCATTTTTGTTGAATAAACACAGTCAGAATACTCGATTCAATTATTAGGAAAGAAATTTTAGACTCTAATTCCAAATAAATAGTGAAATGTTAATGATGCTGAAAATCAGCCAATTGTATACTGGCCTTAGGCTGCACTAAAACACCAAAGTGTGAAGGCAAGAAATTAAAACAACAAAAAGAAACTGCTTTTATAACCTTGTGTGTTGCTCTCCACAGGAGAAATGTCATCAGTACTGGCCTGCAGAGAGATCTGCGCGCTACCAGTATTTCGTTGTGGATCCTATGGCTGAATATAACATGCCGCAGTACATCTTACGGGAGTTTAAAGTCACAGACGCCAGAGTGAGTTGATCAGATGTGAACATGTGTTTTTAATTGTGCTTTGCCTTTTAATTGCACACTTAAAACACTCTGTCTTTCTCTCAGGACGGCCAGTCTAGGACGATCCGACAGTTTCAGTTCACCGATTGGCCGGAACAAGGTGTGCCAAAGACAGGAGAGGGCTTTATTGATTTCATTGGCCAAGTCCACAAAACCAAGGAGCAGTTCGGACAGGACGGACCAATTACTGTTCACTGCAGGTGAGAAGAAGAATGAAGGAGCGCATTATAGCATTCAGTGTGTGGGTTTGCAGCAGCACTGTATATATTAAATATTCAGATTTTTGGTCACACTTTATTTTGATGGTCCGTTTGTTAAATTTAAGTTACATTGCATCTACATGCAAACTAATTCTCATTAGATTATAAGTAGACCGTTAGATTGGGGTTAGGGTTAGAGTTAGTGTAAGTTAAGAAAGATTCTTATAGTCAGTTAAATGTCTGTTTAGCAGCAGTATCAACAGATTCCTACTAAAAAAAACAGCTTAAACCAGCCTAGGCTGGTTAGCTGGTTTTAGCTGGTCAACCAGGCTGGTTTTAGAGGGGTTTTGGCCACTTCCAGGCTGGTTTCCAGCCATTTCCAGCCTGGTCTTAGCTGGTCAGGCTGGGAGATGACCAGCTAAAACCAGTTTGTCCAGCCCAACCAGCTGGGAGCCCAGCCAAAACCAGCTATGTCCAGCTTAAACCAGGCTGGTCAAGCTGGTTTTCGCTGGTTTTAGCTGGTCATGTTCCAACCTGACCAACTAAGACCAGGCTGGAAATGTCTGGAAACCAGCCTGGAAGTGGCCAAAACCCCTCTAAAACCAGCCTAGTTGTAAAGAAACTTGAAATAATGTGTTACTTTATGATTTAGAATTTCTTTTTGTTATTTTGTTGTATTTGATATATGGTTTGGTTTGTTGAATGAATTAAGTTGTTTGGGGGCTTTAATTATGACATTAATTGCGGAGCCTACCGGATATATATATTGCGTATAGTAATGAATGAAAACAAAGCATATTTTCTCTCTAGTTCTTACGGTGATTCATGACGAAGTAATGTGTACTAATTCTATGGAGTGTGACCAATAAATGAATCATGAACCATCAGTGAAAGACTTAGTCATCTTTTAACCAGGACGCTACACTGGTTGACCAGCTAAAACCAGCCAACCCGCTTAGGCTGGTTTAGGCTGTTTTTTTTCGATAGGGATATTAAGCAGACAGTCTACTAATACTCAAATGGACCATCAAAATAAAGTGTCACCATATTTTTATTAAATAAATACAAATGTTTTCCTTGAATCCACGAGCTCGCTTTATATCTGTTCAGATGTCAACATTACCTTGTCTGTGTAGTAAATATGATTATTTTTTTAAAAGAAATATGTTTTTTTTAGTCAAGGTTGTATTAAATTGCCATAAAGTAAACGTGTTTAATGTGTTGCTTTAAATAAATGCTGTATTTTGTAACTGTCTGTTTATCAAAGTATCCTAAAAAATAAGCTGCATCGCAGTTTTCACTAAAATAGTATGAAGCACTGTTTTGTTTTTAACAGTTAAACAATCATGTTAAATGTTTACAGAGCATCAAATCAGCATACACCAACGATTTCTGAATAATGATGCTAAAAATTCACTGGCATAAATGACATTTCACAATATGTTTGCATAAAAAACAGCTTAACAAATTCTTTCACAGCTTTCACGTCATATTTCTGACCATATAAATGCAGTTTGCTGATTGTAAGAGACTGCAGAAATCCTACTCCAAATGTTGCTTTAGTGAATATGTGCTGAACTGCTCTTTCTCTCTCCGTCTCAGTGCCGGGGTGGGCAGAACAGGCGTCTTCATCACTTTAAGTATTGTTCTGGAGCGGATGAGGTATGAAGGAGTGGTGGACATGTTCCAGACCATAAAAACACTCCGCACGCAGAGACCTGCCATGGTACAGACTGAGGTAAACCTGATACTCTCTCAACCTGAAATGTGCAGCTTTGCCATTATTTACTCAGCCGCATGCTGCAGCAAATCAGTAAATAATGAGAGCGGCAACATGATGGAAGACTATTCTTTTTTAGCTAAAGCATGAAGTATACTGAGAACAAAGTTGTATTTGAGAACTAAGTTGTATTAAGATGTAAAAGTGAGTTTAGAAAGACTTTTCAGCAATATACTGTTAGATGCTGCTGAAAGCGACATTTAGTTGAATATGTAAATATCAGAATAATCACAATATAACAATGATAGCAGTTAGAAAACAGCAGTTTAAACACATCTGATTATAGTGATGTTAAAATGAACCCAAAGTTATATGAGCTGTGCTTGTATTAATCTCATAACATGAAATCCAATTTATATAACTCAAATTTACAGAATTTACTCTAAGGGGCTGTCCACATTTGGCGTGCTTCAAGGTGCACCTAGTTGAAAACATCTCAGATTTTCAGAATGCCACAAGCGCACTGCAAGTCACGTGACAAGAACTGACCAATCAGCTTCAAGCTTTGTATTGAATATACACATTTCAATAATAACGGTAGACTAATTACCTCAGACAAACACGTTTTCTCCATAAGTAAAACTTGTATCAGAGCTGCAGCAATGGTTTGTCAGTTTGTCATCCACTGAGAAAGCGGTTGATGGTTGCCTAGAACCGAAATATGCAATGGGAGCATGAGCACAAATTGGGTTGAAATTGGTGAACGAATTGATTCGCCTCGCGCTTACCTCACACTTTTTGATGCGATATGTGAACAGCCCCTAAGAGTGCTTTGAGAGCGCCATCTGCTGTTAAAAATCTGCCTAGAGAGCCGTCTGTTGTTAAAAACTAGCCTAGAGCACCATCTATTGTAAAAAAAACTAGCCTAGAGCACCATCTGCTGTTAAAACCTAGCATAGAGTGCCATCTGCTATTAAAAACTAGCCTAGAGTACCATCTACTGTTAAAAAACTAGCCTAGAGCACCATCTGCTGTTAAAACCTAGCATAGAGTGCCATCTGCTATTAAAAACTAGCCTAGAGTACCATCTACTGGTAAAAAAACTAGCCTAGAGTGCCATCTCTACTATTAAAAACTAGTCTAGCCTAGAGCACCATCTGCTGTTAAAACTAGCCTAGCCTAGAGCATCATCTGCTGTTAAAACTAGCTTAGAGTGCAATAGCTACTGTTAAAAACTAGCCTACAGCGGCATCTGCTGTTAAAAACTAGCCTAGATCACTATCCTAGAGCGCCATCTACTGTTAAAAAAATAGCCTAGAGCGTCATCTACTGTTAAAACCTAGCCTAGATCGCATCTGCTGTTAAAAACTAGCCTAGATCACTATCCTAGAGCACCATCTACTGTTAAAAACTAGCCTAGAGCACCATCTCTATTAAAAATTAGCTGTTAACAACTAGCCTACAATGCCATCTCCTGTTAAAAACTAGCTTAGAGTGCCATTGCTACTGTTAAAAACTAGCCTACAGCGGCATCTGCTTTTAAAAACTAGCCTAGATTGCCATCTGCTGTTAAAAACTAGCCTAGATTACTATCCTAGAGCGCCATATACTGTTAAAAAAATTGAGCCTAGAGCACTGTCTACTGTTAAAAAAAACTAGCCCAAAGCGCCATCTGCTGTTAAAATCTAGCCTAGAGTGCCATCTCTAGTGTTAAAAACTAGCCTAGAGCACAATCTACTGTCAAAAACTAGCCTAGATCACTATCCTCGAGCGCCATCTGCTGTTAAAAACTATCCTAGAGCACCATCTACTGTTAAAACCTAGCCTAGATCACTATCCTAAAGTGCCATCTGCTGTTAAAAACTAGCCTAGAGCACCATCTCAAGTGTTAAAAACTAGCCTAGAGCACAATCTACTGTCAAAAACTAGCCTAGATCACTATCCTAGAGCGCCATCTGCTGTTAAAAACTAGCCTAGAGCACCATCTACTGTTAAAACCTAGCCTAGATCACTATCCTAAAGCGCCATCTGCTGTTAAAAACTAGCCTAGAGCGCCATCTCTAGTGTTAAAAACTAGCCTAGAGCACAATCTACTGTCAAAAACTAGCCTAGATCACTATCCTAGAGCGCCATCTGCTGTTAAAAACTAGCCTAGAGCACCATCTACTGTTAAAACCTAGCCTAGATCACTATCCTAAAGCGCCATCTGCTGTTAAAAACTAGCCTAGAGCGCCATCTCTAGTGTTAAAAACTAGCCTAGAGCACCCTCTCTACTATTAAAAATTAGCCTAAAGCACCATCTTTTGTTAAAAACTAGCCAAAAGTGCCATCTGCTGTTAAAAACTAGCCTAAACTAGCCTAGAGCACCTTCAAAATTAAAAAAGTGTTAGCGCCTTCATGCTTTAGCTAAAAAATATTAAATAAACCATTTTGGATTTCCATATAAAATAAGCCACACCCACCTATTGCATCATCGCTGCAGACCAATGTTATTTCAAATGTGTTACAGATTGCATTCCAGCAGTTTGTTCCTCAATAACTCTTAAAGTATATGGGGGCCTTTAGTTCAAGCTGACCGTTGTGTGTCTTGTGTGTGTACAGGACCAGTACCAGCTGTGCTACAGAGCAGCTCTGGAGTACCTGGGCAGCTTCGATCACTATGCAACGTAACCACTCCCAGAATGCCTCAGTACGTCACTTCCGGAGAGCCGTCGCTTATTTCTGAGCCATAGTCATTGTACCTGTTCGTTCACACTGCTGGAGAGAGAAAGAGATAGAGAGACAGACAGAATGAGAATATATCAGAGGAGAGGAGACATCACAGGACATCTTCACTGGAACTTCACTGCAATCCTGTCAGTCCTCTCTCTGAAAACATACAGCCACAATAGCAGCTTCATTCTGCTCTCTAATGCACAGCTCTCTATTACCGCTTCATCATCTGATCATTTCTTCCATATCGATCCTTGTTTTTATTATTATCATTATTATCATCATTATTATTTTTATTGTATCATCATTATGATTGGTATATTTGTCAGAAAATACAATATTTGTATCATTTATGCTGATCATTGCGTATCTAAGGGGTTCTTATTTTTTTCTTATATTATTATTATTCTTATTATCATTTTTGGTACATTATTTTTAGCACATACATGTGGACATGTATTTTCACATGACCCAGGTTACTAATACTGTAAGAGGTGTACTAAGAGCTGCTGATGATTTCTTACTTTGTATCATTATTATATTTTAATGATCTACTTTTATTTGGTGGGAAAGGGGAACTTTTATAGATAAATAACACACATAAATAAACAACCTTTTCACCTCCTGGTACTTTATAAAACAGTATAATCGTGATTAAAAAGAGGGGAAAAGCTTATACCTGAGTTGGTGACCTTAATGAACCTGCTGTCATTAAGGACACTGAATAAACCAATGAAACGAGAGAGCGCAGAGCCGTTCTGCTCTGAATAGCAGTGGTTTTCTGGAAACTCTCCATTCTGGAGGGAAATAAAGACTAGAGAAATGCATTCCTGCTGCCGCAGCAGAGTCTTTATTCCATGCAGGTTCAGCTGAGGTCAAAGGTCAGCTCAGGCCTCGACCTGCATTCACATGTACAGCCGTCCCGTACCTCCGGCAGACCCTCTCCATCCGTCAAATGGGAAATGGAAATAAAAAAATAACAGACAACTCACTTCACCGGCAGAGGATCCAAGAAATCTCTCCCATGTGGTGTCAACAGCCATCCAATCATTTCTCACTGTGGCTCGTGATGACAAATCTCCCAAAACAGCATCTCTGGACTGAAAATATGTGCATACTCAAGTGTTTCTCTCCTCCTATGGCCCGAGCACAAAGTAAGATGAGAAACGCGGACATGGGAAGAATTCATTTCACTTTGTGTTCACAAAAATACCGCCATTCAATCTGTTGTACAGGCAGTCTGTTTTCTATTTGTTAATAAAACAGGAGAGGAATATGTGTTAATAAAATGCTTAATTGAGTTTTGTACACGTTTACTGTGGGACTTTGCTGCCGTGTTGCCGTTTCTTCAGCGCATTTCCAGGGAGCAGATGGCTGGTTTCTCTTCAGTGTTTCTTTGCCAGAACGTTAGCCAGAGCTCTGTGGCCAAAGCTAGTCAGCCTAGCGGCCATTGCAGATTCATGTGAAGGCATGCGGACTGGATTCTGCCTCTTCTGCATGATTCATTAGTTCTTCAACACCTGGAGACATTAGGCATCCGCCCAAAATCCCAACAACCCCTCAGGAAAGTTTACTAATTGTATTGAAAGCTAATTATCTCAGTAATTAGATACAAATTGTTGCTTTGGTCTTGGGTCAGAGTTGTTGTTTCCCATAGTAGATAGTAATTAACAAATAATTAAGCCCTATTACCAGTTGGTCGAATATAATCGATGTCTCTGTTTATCACTGGACAGACACGACTCATTTAATTGCATATTTTTTTAACGGGTGGTCTTACCGCCGATAATTGTCCAGAGGCTGGGATTAAAAATAAGCATCATTCAGTAAATTGGACCTCAATTCATTTAGTTTTTCTTTATTCTTGCATCCATATGACTATATGTAAGATATTTGTATACATACATATTTTAGTTGTTTATGAATTAGATTTACAATCTAAAGGTTTTTCATTTCTATTTTAATAGGTATAACTAGCATATATACTGAGTTATTTATGTATCATAACCATTATCTACAGTTCTATGTGGGATGTAAAAAGACCTCATACAGTGCATCCGGAAAGTATTGATAGCGCTTCACTTTTTCCACATTTTTTTATGTTACAGCCTTATTCCAAAATGGATTAAATTTATTTATTTCCTCAAAATTCTACACAGAGTACCCCATAATGATAATGTGTAGAATAGTTTTTTTTAAATAGTTGCAAATTTATTAAAAATAAAAAAGCTGTAAAATCACATGTACATCAGTATCCACAGCCTTTGCCGTGAAGCTCTATCTTGAGCTCAGATGCATTCTGTTTTCACTGATCATTCTTGAGATGTTTCAGAAGCTTGATTGGAGTTCACCTGTGGTAAATTCAGCTGATAGGACATGATTTGTAAAGGCATACACTTGTCTATATAAGGTCCCAGGGTTGACAGTGCATGTCAAAGCACAAACCAAGCATGAAGACAAAGGAATTGTCTGTAGACCTCCGAGACAGGATTGTCTCGAGGCACAAGGCTGGGGAGGGTTACAGAAAAATTTCTGCTGCTTCCAATGAGCACAGTGGCCTCCATCATCCATAAGTGGAAGATGTTTGGAACCACCAGGACTCTTCCTAGAGCTGGCCGGCCATCTAAGCTGAGTGATCAGGGGAAAAGGGCCTTAGTCAGGGAGGTGATCAATAACCCGATGGTCACTCTGTCTGAGCTCCAGCATTCTTCTGTGGAGAGAGATGAACCTTACAGAAGGACAACCATCTGTGCAGCAATCCACCAATCAGGCCTGTATGGTAGAGTGGCCAGACAGAAGCCACTCCCTGCCTGGAATTTGCCAAAAGGCATCTGAAAGACTCTCAGACCATAAGAAACTAAACTCTCTGGTCTGATGAGACTAAAATTGAACTCTTTAGAGTGAATGCCAGGCATTACGTTTGGAGAAAACCAGGCACCCGCTCATCATCAGGCTAACACCATCCCTACAGTGAAGCATGGTGGTGGCAGCATCATGCTGTGGGGATGTTTTTAAGCAGCAGGAACTGGAAGACTAGTCAGGATAGAGGGAAAGATGAATGCAGCAATGCACAGAGACATCCTGAATGAAAACCTGCTTCAGAGTGCTCTTGACCTCAGACTGGGGCGACGGTTCATCTTCCAGCAGGACAATGACCCAAAGCACACCACCAAAATATCAATGGAGTATCTTCACAACAACTCTGTGAATGTCCTTGAGTGGCCTAGCCAGAGCCCAGACCTAAATCCTATTGAACGTCTCTGGAGAGATTTGAAAATGGCTGTACACCGTCGCTTCCCATCCAACCTGATAGAGCTTGATAGGTACTGCAAAGAGGAATGGGCAAACATTCCCAAAGACAGGTGTGCCAAGTTTGTGGCATCATATTCAAAAAGACTTGAGGCTGAAATTGCTGCCAAAGGTGCATCAACAAAGTATTGAGCAAAGGCTGTCAATACTGATGTACATGTGATTTTTCAGTTTTTTTTTTTGTTTTTTTTTAATAAGTTTCTACAATTTCAAAGAAACTTTTTTTCCACATTGTCATTATGGGGTATTGTGTGTGGAAGTTTGAGGAAATAAATTAATTTAATTCATTTTGGAATAAGGCTTTAACATAAAAAAAATGTGGAAAAAGTGAAGCACTATGAATACTTTCCGGATGCACTGTACATACATATTTTAGCTGTTTATGAATTAGATTGACGATCTAAAGGTTTTCATTTCTATAAGTATATATATCACTTAAATTTATAAGTATGTATAATCATTTCTTAGTATAACTAGCCTATATGACTAAACAGGTGAATATACAGAGTTATTTATTTATCAAATGTTTGAAAGATCATCTTCAGTTCTATGTGCGATGTAAAAAGATCTTATGACAAATGAAGTGCAATAATCCATTTTATTTATTTATTTCATTTTATATCTATATTTCCCTTGGGTCATATATGTTTTATGGCTCATATCATATGTGAGTGAATTAAATTACATAGAAATACGTCTCTTTTTACCAACATATAAATAATACATAAAATACCCATACACATATGCTATTATTTGAGACGTAATGTGTCGATGAATTATATCGTTATAGTATACAGTAATCCTTATCTATATTATCTACTACATATTTCATTATATTCTCTGACCCATATGGAGGGTATCTCTGGTTCATATGGAGGAAGTTATATACAAATTTTCCGTATTATCTGTACGGCCTCATGTGGAGTGTGTTGATTAGGGGGCGCGCGCAGGGGAACGCCTTCTTCCATCTTTGTAAACAGTGAGTGCGCATGCGCCGTCTCATGCGCTGCACTCTAATGGAGGACATGTCTGATCTGCTATCGTCTTTTTCTGCGCCGTTTTTCTGAGTTTGCGCCCTCAACATCACTCAGCTGAGTCCGAGACAGCCGTGAGTAAACTCCTCTGCTCCTCTCCTGACACATACGATCGGGTATTTAAGTGTACGGACAGATTTCGTGTGTGTTTTAGTGTTTGAACGTCTGTGTTTACAGTAGTTAGCCAATAGGCTCGTCAAAGTTTGGAGCGGATCAATAATTCATGTAATAACACAGTTATACACTCCATAAAAAGTGTAATTACACTATGTGGAAAGATACAAGCGTGTGTGTGTCGCGCTAAAGAGGCGTGTTTGTCTGACAGGAGTAACTTTGTGTTCATTTGAGTGGCTTTAGCCGTCAGTGTGTGTTTGTTGTTGTTTTTTTAGCTGTCACTTTGACATATTTCGATGTCAGAAATTAAAATGTTCCTAAGCAAAACCTTATTTTGAGATCATGACAGATTCGTATATAAGATGGTGACTGGTTAAACACTCTAAACGATCAGATATTATATGTTTAAAGGCTAACGTCAGCTAGCATGCTAATATGAGTTTACAGGTGCTCCAACGTTTATAATAATAACTGTTATTAATTACCACAGTTCATTAATATTATTTGTATAGACTGTGAGCTTGAATGGGTCGAGGGTATATTTTTGCAAATGTCATTTTTATTTATTGCATAATGTTATTTTGAATAAAACTTATTTTATTTTAAGTTTATTTCTGCCAGTAAAGATTATGAGTACAGTATGTTGTCAATTGTCACATTTTTTTAGTTAATAAAATTTTATATCGTTTTAATTGCAAGTCTAATTACACAAATAATGACATTCAATTATTGTATTAAAATTTATATTTGTTTAGAATTAATCATTAGTTATATATTAGAAAGAGCTTTATTGCCAGGTATGTTCACACATACGAGGAATTTGTTTTCGTGACAGAGCTTCTACAGTGCAACAGGATTACAGAGACAGGACAAAAAACAGATAATAAATATATTTTTTTAAAAATAGAAGTAAGTAGTGAGTGCAAATATACAGATTGACAAGTGTATGTACATGTTTATTACTATATACAACGTTATATGTGCAGCTGTTATGTGCAAATTGGCCATAGGTATGATAACCGTTTTCAAGGTATACCGTGGTTTGGAAAAGTTAAGGTTTTAAAACCACCAACATTTACTCCTATAACATTTCTAAGTTATGTGTAAGATTTTTTATTGACTTTTTTTTCAGATTTTTAACACAACACAGTATCTCCAGCAGAAAAGATCTCCAAAGAGGCTGTTCATTCATCATTCATTTTCTTTTCGGCTTATCCCTTAATCTGTGGTCGCCACAGCGAAATGAACCGCCCAAAGATGCTGTTTTAAATTGTAAAGAAATCAGTGTTTTTGAAACTAATGAAGACAGCAGAAGTCAATGATTCATTTAAATTTGTCAGCCTGATATGTTTACCGATCCAAAATATTATAAATGTTTCTCAAAAGTTTTAGTTTTTTACCCAGACATTTTAAAAATAGCATATATTAGTAGTGATAGCTAATTACAGTAATCACAATATCATGAAACCATGATATTTTTATCCAAGGTTATCATACCGTCAGAAACTTATACCAACCCAAGGCATGGGCCAGTATAAGATTGTTATGGTATGATAACCTTGGATAAAAATATCACGGTTTCACGAAATTGTACGACTCTAAAATATGTTATTTTTAAATGTCTAGGTAAACACAGTATATTTTATTTTAAGACGCATTTAATATATTTTGGAACAGTAGCTTTTGATGTGAAGGGTCCTTTTCTGCTGGAGATACTGTTGCCCTAATAAACTAAATAAAATAGTTGAAAAAAACAAACATATATCATAGGAACGGTATATCAGAAAATTCTAGCGGTTTTAAATCCTTGACTTTTCCAAACCGCGATAAACCTTGAAACCGGTTATCATCCCATGCCTATGCCTAATTAGCTTTAAAGTAGTTTTCTATCCACCAGTTTATCTCAGCTGTGTGTGTGATTGTTGCATATGAATTTCCTTTGTTTCTTTCATTGTGTTTCTTTCATATTTATTTTTTGTATTTCTCTTACAGTCCAAGTGTCAGAATGGCTTCGGACTCGGTCTCTCAAAGCTCCCAGAGTCCTGCCATCAGGATCATGACCTTTTATCCCACAAAAGAGGAGTTCAAAGACTTCAACAGATACATTGCATATATGGAGTCGCAGGGGGCGCACAGGGCCGGGATGGCAAGGGTGAGCCCGCTATTTGTTGAACCGTATAAATTCATTCAGCTCAGATTACTGTGAGAAACATTTGTAGTAGGGTTAAACAATATATTTAATTTCAGCCTCGATATTGTCACACAAAAGTCACATTGCAAAGATATTCAATGTTGAGTGAATTATAGTTGACCAGGAGCTACAGAATTGTATTCAATCACTGTATTTATATGGAATTTATATGATTTATGCAAAAAAAAAGTCTTAATACAATTTTTGTCAGGATTTTATTCCAAATTTCTACATTTCAAAGCAAAAACAAGATTATTTCATGTATGATAATTTAGCTTGTTTTAAGGAAAAACCCAAAATTTTCACTTATTTCTCCTGATGGTGAAAACGAAACAATATTTTACTTGCACTAAGAATTTTTTTGATATGTGGACTAGAAACGGGACAAAAAAAGTAAGAAAAGCATATTTTAATAGTGATTATTCAATTGCGTTACCAGAAATCGCCGACAAATGCCTGAATACACAGGCAAATCAGTGCTCGTTCACGTGAGTAACAGTCACACAGTGTGAATTATCAAAGACGCAATCTGAGAGAATTTCAGATCAGTCGCCGATGTCTGTGAGATGTTTGGCATGCTAAATATCTGGAGCTGTCGACGATCAAATCATGCTGTGTGAAATGTGTTCTGATTGAAAATAACAGCAATCAGCAATTACCTTCAGCCAATGAGAGAGCAGCATCCACTTGCATAGGTACCTGCAGGCCAGCGGGAGGTTGTTGGAGAAGTTAACAGCGCTTATTTTCAGTTTATTTGGACCAAGAAATGGAAGAAAAACTAGTGGAAATTTGGCAGGAGCACTCGTGTCTGTTTGACGTGTCATGTGAGCAATATAACAAGAGGGTCAAAAAAGAAATAGTTAGGAGAAATATGAAGGAGAATTAGCTAATTGCCTTCAAACCCAGGTGAGCAAATATGTACATATTCTATCCCATTAAAGGCTTCTTTCTCCTTATGTAGTTAATAACAAATGAAATACTACTTGTTTTTGGTTGTGGGACGTAGTTTGGACAACGTTGCCGGCGAATCTTCGTATTTTAAAGTCATGCAATGTGAACCCCCCTGTCGCCGATCCATCTTGCAGTGTAAACAAAGCAGCGACAAAGCAGCCCAGATAGTCATGCAGTGTGAAAACATCTGCGACTACTTTGAAAATCATGCAGTCTGAACTCGGCATTAGACTCCCCAGAAAACCATCAAATAGTGCTATTCAAATTATATTTTGAATGTATTCATATCGCAATATTTATCTCAATAAAATAGTGTATGATCACTGGAAGTGGGATCATCTCATTGTTGTGTCTGTCTGTCAGGTTGTGCCACCGAAGGACTGGAAGCCCCGGCGCACATATGATGACATTGATGATCTGGTGATTCCAACCCCTATTCAACAAGTGGTGACTGGCCAATCGGGTCTCTTCACTCAGTACAACATCCAGAAGAAGCCAATGACAGTCCGCGAGTTCCGCAAAACCGCCAACACAGACAAGTGAGCAGAAAACACTGAACCATATGCAGACTCTTAAATTAGCTTCTTAAAGCGATAGTTCACTCTAAAAAAAATGTACTCATCCTCTACTTGTTCCAAACCTGTATGACTTTCTTTGCTGTGCTGAACACTGTGGATGTCAATGGCTGCTTTTTTACCAACATTCTTCAGAATATCTTATCTTGTTTTCAATTTAAATTTGGAACCATATAATTGTGAGTAAATGGTGAAAAAAAAAATCGAGTGAACTATCCTTTTAATAAATGTTCTTGCAGTCATCATGCAGGGTTAACTATTGTGCAATATTTTAAATTAAAAAAAAGTGTTTGTCTCTTCAATCTTTAATCAAAATATAAAGAAATTCTCCACCAATAAAGAGACCTCTTGCTTATTTAACTACACTGTAATTTAAAAGTCTGCAAACAATCTAGTTCTTAGATATTATAAATACTTCTTTTTCTTCTTCTTCTTCTTCTTCTTCTTCTTCTTCTTATTATTATTATTATTATTATTATTATTATTATTATTATTAAGTTCAAATCAGCTAAGAATGTTGTAGAAATGGATACATTTTTCAGAATTCTTTGGTTCAATTAAAGAACAGCGTTTATTTAGAAATCTTATGTGATATTATAAACGTGTTTCCAGTTAATTTATTCTTTTTATCTCTTATGTTGTGTTTTGGGTGTTTTCATCCACCATGAGGAGCTGTTGAGTCTTAATTTGCCCACAACTTTCTGTTGCAGCAGCAAATGGAGGGATTTTTGGTGACAAATCATATTTTGACACATATTTTGGAAAATACTTTAAAAAAAAATTTCAAAACCTCAATAAACTGTGGGCAACTTTTTTTATTATGTTCTTGGCTGTTTTTCCCCATTTACCACCATTATAATGACACTTTTTGATTGCAAAACCATAACACCATTTAATTATGCATTCTTGATTGTTGGTGGTGTGTTTATAATGGAAGTCAGAGGGCAAAAACAGCCACAAACAGTAACTAAGGAAAATACATTTTATCTGATGCTGGAAAAAGCCAATGCATCAAAGCCAATGGTGTTACTAATCTGTCCAAGACTACTGCGACTGTTCACAATTACCTTTTATTCATTCATTCATTTTTCTTTGGCCTAGTTCCTTATTTATCAGGGGTCGCCACAGCAGCATGAACCACTAACTATTCCAGCTTATGTTTTACGCAGCAGATGCACTTCCAGCCACAACCCAGTACTGGGAAACACCCATACACTCTCACATTCACACATGCACTCAAACACTACAGCCAATTTAGTTCATCCAATTAACTTATGGCACATGTGTTTGGGCTGTGGGGTAAACCGGAGCTCCCGGAGGAAACCAACGCCAACACGGGGAGAGCATGCAAACTCCACACAGAAATGCCAATCTGGCCCAGCCTGGACTCGAACCAGCGACCTTCTTGCTGTGAGGCAACAGTGCTAACCACTGCGCCACCGTGCCGCCCCTTATTACCTTTTATATTAAAATTAAATCATTTTGTTTGTGTATATATATATATATATATATATATATATATATATATATATATATATATATATACACAAACAAAATGAAAAATATATATACATTTGCTACAGCAGATTAATTTAGTGAATGTTTTCATCCTGAACATAATGAAAGGGTAGTAAATTTAAACAAAACACAAGGGTTAAGTAATGACCCAAAACTTAAACAGCAGTGTAAATCCGACTGAACAGGTCAAAATAATATCAGTAACTAATACAATTGACTACTTTTAAAAATACTGATGCACAATAATAACAAATGCTCTCCAAATTTAATGTCTAAAAATGGGTTCTGTATGACATTAAGAGGTAGCCTGTGAAGAACAGAAGGCTTTTTCAGGATTTCACTCATGGTTCTTTGATCAATATAAAATGATCTGGACTAATTAGGCAGAGCTGAAACCAGAAATTCTTATGATATCCAGCCCTACTTTTGCATTTGTTGAACTGTTAATGTGTTGACTTTGTCAATGTGTAATGTAACATTTCTCTTACACAACTTTAGGTTCTCTAATCCCAGATATGCTGACTTTGAAGAACTGGAGAGAAAATTTTGGAAGAATTTAACATTCAATCCACCATTATATGGGGCAGATGTCAATGGAACTCTCTATGATCCTGTGAGTAATCTGCCATTTTTGGGAACGAAATATGTTTGAGTTGGAAAGTGAGTTCACGAGGTCATAATAGGACTGTATGATGATTACAAGCATATGTGTGACAGGATGTGACGGAGTGGAATATTGGCCGCCTGAACACTATATTGGACATGGTGGAGAGAGAGAGTGGAATCACAATCAAAGGGGTGAACACTCCGTATCTGTATTTCGGGATGTGGAAGAGCACATTCGCCTGGCACACGGAGGACATGGATCTCTACAGCATCAACTACCTGCACTTTGGAGAACCCAAGTCCTGGTACTGTCATTGCTTGTGTCTAATATGTGTGTGTTCATGCATAATAGTGAGGAACATTACAAAAAAAATTACATTTTTTTAAATACGTGTTTTATTTAAACCAGGAGACTTTTTGCCAGATTCTTTAAAAAGAAACTGCCCATAAGAATAATTTTTTCAAAAACACTATCATTCAAAGTTTGGGGTCATTAAGTGTTTGTTTGTTTGTTTGTTTGTTTGTTTGTTTGTTTGTTTGTATTTTTAAGTGAGATTAAACAACAACAAAAATTTGAAATACGTTTCTTTAGCAGAAGTTCAGCATATTAGGATTATCAAGTATGATTATGTGACACCAAGGACTGGATTTACAGGGATTAGTACTTATTTAATTTATTTATCATGGTTTTGTGTTAATAATTAATTGACTTTATTCCAATTTTTTTATTAATTAATTTATTTGTTGTTTCTTTTATACCTCTCTTTATTTATTTTAGTTTGTCTGTTTATTTTAATTCATTTTTGATTTTATTAATGAAATTATTTAATCATTTCATGAAAGTACTTAAAATATATGTTATTTATTTGAATAATTGTACTATTATTTATATTAATCCAGTAAATACTTAAAATTAAATCACTTATTTATCATAGTTATCATAGGTTATCATAGTTTAATTTAGTCCCATTTTTATTTATTTATGTATTTATTTATTTATTTATTGTTTTATACTAACTTTTCAATTTTAGTTTGTCTGTTTATTTAAATTAAATTTTGATTTTATTAATAAATTATTTATTATTTCATAAAAGTCTATAAAATGTATGTTATTTATTTGAATAAAAATGCAATTATTTATATTAATCTTGTTTGTACTTTTAAATAATTGATTTATCATGGTTTTGTATTAATAATTCTATTGCTTTTTAATAAATTTGCCCCTTTTTTGTTTCTTTTATACTAACTTTTCTTTCTTTATTTTTTTGTATTGTATAATTAAATATTTTTTGTTTTAATAATTAAATATCTTTAGCCCAATGTATAATTATTTACTTATTTATTTATTTTCTTTTATACTAACTTGTCTTTAGTTATTTTAGTTTGTCTTTTTTATTTGAAATAATTTTTTTATTTTATTAATGAAATTATTAATTTCATAAAAGTCTATAAAATGTAAAAGTTATATATTTTAATAAAAGTAATATTATTTATATTAATCTAGGTAGTACTTAAAATTAATTCATTCATTTATCGTGGTTTTGTTATTAATAATTAAATAGTTTTAACCCTATTTATAATCATTAATTAATTACATTTTTTTTACTAACTTGTCTTTATTTATTTTTGTTTATCTATTGATTTGAATTTATTTTTGATTTATGAATGGAATTATTTTTATTATTTTCATTAAAGTCTATAAAATGTAAAAGTTATTGATTTTAATGAAAGTATTATTTATATTAATCTAGTTTGTACTTAAAAATAATTTATTATGATAAACATAAATAAATATTATTATTAATTAATTTTTCATGGTTTTGTATTAATAATTAAAATGTTTCTTTTATACTAACTTATCTTTATTTATTTTAGTTTGTCTCTTTATTTGTATTTAATGTTTTATTTTATTAATGTAATTATTTATTAATTGGTTAAAAAAATTATAATTTAAGGCTCTTTCTCCAAACATCTTCACGGACCCTCTAGCACTCCTTTGCAGTCTTCTCGGGGTCCCCATAACCTTGTTTAAAAGTCATATTTGATTATACTGTATTTTTAAACAAATAAATGCAACCTTGGTGATAAAGACAGACTGAAAAAAACAATAACATAAATAATATTTATACAGTGGGGTGGCACGGTGGCTCAGTGGTTAGCACTGTCGCCTCACAGCAAGAAGGTCGCTGGTTCGAGTCCCAGCTGGGCCATTTGGCATTTCCGTGTGGAGTTTGCATGTTCTCCCCATGTTGGCGTGGGTTTCCTCTAGGTGCTCCGATTTTCCCCACAGTCCAAAGACATGCACTATAGGTGAATTGGATGAACTAAGTGTATGGGTGTTTCCTAGTACTTGGTTGCGGCTGGAAGGGCATCCACTGCTTATAACATTATGCTGGAATTATGCTCGACCCCTAATAAATCACAGACTAACCCAAAGGAAAGTTGATTAATGAATGACTATTTATACAGTCAGATTTCAAAAGCATTATTACTTGATCTTGAATTGAAAATGAGTTCCTCTGCAGGTATGCTGTGCCTCCAGAGCACGGGAAGAGATTGGAGCGTCTTGCTAAAGGTACAGTGATCTTCTGAAAGCACATTATTAGTTTCTCCTCTTCAGCTACTCATCATCTTATTTTCATCCATGCAGGATTTTTCCCTGGAAGCGCCCAAAGTTGTGAAGCTTTCTTGCGACACAAAATGACTTTAATATCACCGTCAATTCTGAGGAAGTATGGAATACCGTTTGAGAAGGTTAGTTACTTCATACTTATCATTTAATGTCATACCTAGTTTCATCTCGTGGTTTGACCTCTTTCTTCTTGATTCATCAGGTCACACAGGAAGCAGGCCAGTTCATTGTCACATTCCCGTATGGATATCATGCTGGCTTTAACCACGGCTTCAACTGCGCAGAATCCACCAACTTCGCCACTCAGCGCTGGATCGATTATGGAAAGCTGGCAACATTAGTATGTTATGTTTCTGTACACAGTTTAAAGGGATAGTTCACCCTAAAATGACAATTTGCTCACTTTTTACTCACCCTCATGTTATTACAAAACATTTATGAGTTTTTTTACACAAAGGAAGATATTTTGAAGAATGCTGAAAACCTGTAACCATTGACTTCCATAGTAGGAAAAAGTCAATAGCCGCGTTTCCACTATCGTGCCTAAAGCGAGTGAGCCAGGGCGAGCCAAGGCCAGTCGCATTTCCACTATCACTTCCGGGGCGTAATCGGGCCAAAGCGGGGTTTCCTTGGGGCCAGCGTCCGGCCTTTTTCGGCCCGCCGAATACCTTGGGCCAAGGAGGGCCAACTGGGGCTTCGGGGCGGGGTTACGTACAAGGCGGAGTTTTCCTGTCAGGTAAAGAGGAGACAAGATGCTTTCTTCCCTTACATTTGTTTTGCTATCGCGCTTGATCAACTCACTAAGAAGAAGAAAAAATGGATAGCAGACAGTACTGGTCAGTACGTTTTTATGCATATATGCTACTTTAAGAGCAAGAAATGAAATACTTATCATCCGATTACATCCTTACAATCGATGGCATTAACAACAACACGGCATATATGATGGTATATGCAGCCAAAATCTGTGTTCGAAGTAAATGCTGCCGAACTCGAATGTCCTTATCCAGGGATCGCTGTCTGGCCTTACACCAACAGACCACAAACAGTAAAAAAGCTTCGCTTCGGTGTTCTCCATCTTCCAGCTCTCGTAGTGATGCCAGGTTGTGTTTGTGGTTATAATTTGAGTTTTTTGTTCCCGCTGAAGTGGGCGGGTTGTGTGACGGGTTGTGTGACGTTTGATTCGGGGGACGTTCTGGGGGCGGTGTTTGCGTGACACGCTGCAAGCAACTAGCCCGACAGTGGAAACGCGACATGATTTCGGCCTCATTTCTCAACCTCCCGGGCTATTGGCCCGGCCTGGCCCGATTAAAGCCCTGACTCGCACTGGCCCGATAGTGGAAATGCGGCTATTGGTAAAAGTAAAGTAAAGGCTGAATTTAAATTTTTGGATGAGATATCCCTTTAAATTTATTTTCAACTGAGTTGTTACGACCTTTTCAAGTATTTTTGTTTAATGACGTGCATCTCCTTCTCAGTGTTCCTGCCGGAAGGACATGGTAAAGATTTCCATGGATGTGTTTGTGCACAAGTTCCAGCCAGAACGATACAAACTTTGGAAAGCAGGAAAGGATAACGTCCCCATTGACCACTCGAAGCCCACACCAGAAGTGGCTGAAATCCAGAAAGAGAATGAGAAAGGAGAGATCAGCAATAGCAGCAGAGCAGAAACGCTGGAAGAGGGAGGAGAAGCAGAGGCAGGAGACCAGCAGAAGGCGAACACAGATGACAGAGAAGAGGACAAAGCTGAAGTGGTCTCTGAGAAGGTGGTGAAGAGAGAAAGCGATGCTGGAGAGGAGAAAGCAGACGCAGAGGTAGAGAAGACTGTGAAGGATGAAGAGCCCAGCAGCACGTCAGAACAGATCAGCAGGTTTGTAGAACAACATTTAATTTGATGTTTTCACGATTGTTTCTGTGATGTAATAGCAACTTTTTTTGTTCTTAGGTGTATTATTTTTATGTTTTTGACTCTGCTAAATCATAGCAATGATATGTTTGCAGATATTTAAAGAAACATGCTAAGAGAACACATTGTTTATCTGAAAAACAATGTTAAAGCCAGTCATTCTCCTTTGAAAATGTGCGTTCTGTGCTGGAATATCTGTAAGTTATATACTGGCGCCCCCAGTTTGCCGTGTGGTGGGAAAAAGCGTGTTTTATTTCAGTCATGAAGGCTGTGTTAATGTACGGATGTGAGCTCAGGGGACAGTGGCAGCCACTGAAATGGCATGCTGATTCAGAGTTACATGAGGTGGTTTTTAATTAGCAAATAATAAAGGTGTAACTGATCACAGTTGATCCGTGATTTGTACGAATCATAACCTAATGTTAGTTTTTAATTTATCCATCATTTGTAACGATCGCAGAGAGATCGCCTCTTGCGTCAAAAATATAATGATGACGGAAAAAGTTGTGGTGGGTTATTGGGGATGTGGTGGGTTTCTTAGGTTATTAAAGGTGTTTTCTGTCACTACTTGTTTAGCCTGCATTAATGATGTCAAAGTAAGCTGCACGTTTAATCATTAAAAGATCGGGATCTCAATACCCCCCCCCCCCCCCTACATAAATTATGAATGATGCTGATTTGCATATGATTATTAATCCTCCGAATCACTGCATTCAAATCTGTGTTTGAACAGTCTTTAGTCTTTTGAGTTAGTTATGGAGTTACAAACAGTCAAATAAGACAGAAGTACTGGAAAAACAGTTTATAGTTTAGATAAAAGCACATATTTTTATGGTGAAGTTTAAAATCACCATCATATGCATTTAACTTGACACTTAAAAATGAAAGTTGTAGGCAGTAATTACATTATTTAACCAATAGGGGGCGACAACCAGCCATCAAAATTATGCCACTGAATAATTCTTCAAAAATGATCATCTAGCAATGAAACAAAGTTTTCTGAGTGAATCATTGAATCATTCATTCATTCATTTTCTTTTTTGGCTTAGTCTCTTTATTATCTGGGGTCGCCACAGCGGAATGAACTGCCAACTTATCCAGCACATTTTTACGCAGCGAATGCCCTTCCAGCCGCAACCCATCACTGGGAAACATCCATTCACATTCATTCACACACATACACTACGGACAATTTAGCTTACCCAATTCGCCTGTACCACATGTCTTTGGACTGTGGGGGGAAACCGGAGCACCCAGAGGAAACCCACACGAACGCAGGGAGAACATGCAAACTCCATCACTGAATCATTTATTGAAAATAAGACTAAAATAAATATGAGTTGTACAAATTATAATGTTAGATTTATACATGTAGTGTTAACAGCAACAGTAGTAGTAACAGTGATTTTTTTTTTTTACAATATTTTACAAATTATTTTTATTCAGCTGATTATTTCTTCATTTTACTTCTATTAAAATTACAGTTTCAAATTTCTGTTTGTTAAAACCAAAAGTGTCTTACGGTGCTGTTCTTGTAATAAATGGAAAGCAAATTACATTTGTCCCCTCCCTTTTTAGCTGATCTGAAAAATGGTTCAATCCGGGACTAAAAAAACATGATCCGAACCATGAGATTTGTGAGATTCGTTACACCAATAGCAAATAATAAAAACATCACAAATGTAAACATTAGCTTTGAAGCTTAAAGTGTAAAGGCTCATTCACACTGAACATGTCTTAGTTTCTAAGCACACAGAATCAGCACAAACCAAGAGGGCATTTGGACACGGCCACTGAGTGCTCGTAAACAAGAAACTTGCAACAGTTGTCCTGCCTCCACGTTCTCCTGACTGGTCCACTACTGATAAGCTGCACTGCGTGTGAAATTTGAAGATCTTTTAACTTCACACGGCATCTAAAAAACACAGCCTTCACGTTTGCGATGCTTCAAAGGACTTGAGATGCAAATAAACAATATGATGAACAATATAAAAGTAGCACATTGGAAAGAGAAAACATGTTCTGTATGAACCACCCCTAAGGCTCGTTTCTGTTGGAGTCATCAATCTGGCAACCTGCAATGTTTGCAAATCCTTCTGCAATGTTTTAATATTCACCTGCAATACCTTGTTCATCCACTAGTGTTGATCCTACATACTGCACCTTTAATGACTTTCCGTGATGTTCCTTCTCTTCAAACAGCAGTAGTCCAAAGCAGAACGTGGGGCAGAAGAGGCTCAGATCCAGCACTGACAATGAAGCAAAAGACGACAATCAAGTAAAGGTAGAAGTGGAGGAGGTTGAAAAGAAGAAAGCCAAACTCAGCCAGAATGAAACAGACAACAACAAAGAACAGTCCGTCTCTGCTGACCCAGGTAGAGCTTCATGTACAACATATAATGCTTGTGTAATGCTTTTTTAGGCAATAATAAAACAGACAATGTGTGTATTTCTACAGTTGACGAGAAATCTGAGGAGACCATGGAGACAGACACGCCCCCACCACAACAACAAGAACATCAAGAGTGCATGGAGGCGGAGCTCTCTGCGTCAGACCCCACCTCCAGCAGTGACATCACAACACAGCAAAGAGAAGAAGAACCCAGCGACGTCACCTCTTCCACACAGTCCACAAACAGCGTGACTCTGGGCGGTGATGTTGCCTCTCAGCCTGAAGACGTCACTCAAAGCTGTGACGTTCAAATCAAGCCTGAGGACATCACTCCAACTGATCGCACTGATGCTCAACCGAGTGACGTCACGTCCCATCTGTGCTCCAGTGACATCACTGCTACTGACATGACTTCCCTTGTGTCTGTAAGCAGCAGTTACTCCTCTAAACACAGCGTTAGCTCTGCCTACACTTGTGATGGCACCACAAAACCCAGCGACAGCATCAACCTTAGTCCATGTGTGCCTAGCATTAATGTTGCCCATATTTCTGATGTCCAGCCAGAACCTAGTGACATCATCGTTAGCCTTAAACAGAATTTCAGTGCTAGCTCCACCTATACCTGTGACATTCAGTCAGATCTAAGCAACATCACCGTCGACCCTGAACACAAGCCCAGCATTAACTCCACCCACATCATCAATGTCCAATCAGAAACCAGTAACATCACCATCAGCTCGGAACACAAGCCAAGCACTAGTTCCACTCCTATGAGTGATGTCCAATCAGAAACCAGCTCTAAATATGAGCCTGGCAATAACAATGTTTGTGATGTCAAACACAGTGACATAACTGTGAGCCCAGTAAATAAGCCTGGCATTAACTCCGCTCACACATCTGATATCCAACCAGAACCCAGCGAATGTGAGTCCAGCACAAACTCAGACCACATCTGTGATGTCCAATCAGAAGTCAATGACATCACCATCAACTCTAAAGATGAGCCCAGCATCAACTTTGCACTCTCCTTTAATGTCCAACCAGAGCCCAGTGACAACACCATCAGCCTTACACATAAACCTGATATCAGCTCCACCAGTGCTTCTAATGTCCAATCAGGACCCGGCAACATCACCGACAGCCATATATATGACCCTGATTTTAACTCCACCCACACCTGTGATGTCCAATCAGAAGCCAACAACAGCCCTAAACACAAGCTTCCTATTAACTCTGCCCAGATCTATGAGGTCCAATCAGCACCCATCGACATCTCCATCTGCTCTAAACAGGAGACTAGCATTAACTCCACCCAAATTTATTATACCCAATCAGAACCCAGCGACATCTCCATCTGCTCTAAACAGGAGACTAGCATTAACTCCACCCAAATTTATTATACCCAATCAGAACCCAGCGACATCTCCATCTGCTCTAAACAGGAGACTAGCATTAACTTCACCCAAATTGATGATGCCCAGTCAGAACCCAGCGACATCTCCAGCAGCAATAAACAGGAGACTAGCATAAACTCCACCCAAATTTATTATACCCAATCAGAACCCAGCGACATCTCCATCTGCTCTAAACAGGAGACTAGCATTAACTCTACCCAAATTGATGATGCCCAGTCAGAACCCAGTGACATCTCCATCTGCTCTAAACAGGAGACTAGCATTAACTCCACCCAAATTGATGATGCCCAGTCAGAACCCAGTGACATCTCCATCAACTCTAAACAGGAAACTAGCATTAACTCCGCCCAAATTGATGATGTCCAATCAGAACCCTGCAACATCTCCATTAGCTCTAAACAGGAAACTAGCATAAACTCCGCCCAAATTGATGATGTCCAATCAGAACCCTGCGACATCTCCATCAGCAATAAACAGGAGACCAGCATGGACTCTGCCCAAATTGATGATGTCCAATCAGAAACCAGCGACATCTCCATCAACTCTAAACAGGAAACTAGCATTAACTCCACCCAAATTGATGATGTCCAATCAGAACCCTGCAACATCTCCATTAGCTCTAACCAGGAGACCAGCATTAACTCCGCCCTAATTTATGATGCCCAATTAGAACCCAGCGACATCTCCATTAGCTCTAAACAGGAGACCAGCATTAACTCCGCCCAAATGTTCGATGTCCAATCAGAACCTTGCAACATCTTCATCAGCTCTAACCAGGAGATCAGCATTAACTCCACCCAAATTGATGATGTCCAATCAGATCCCAGCGACATCTCCATCGGCTCTAAACAGTTGACCAGCATTAACTCCGCCCAAATTGATGATGTCCAATCAAAACCCAGTGACATCTCCATCAGCTCTAAAAACAAGCCCAGCATTAACTCCACTCAAATTGATGATGCCCAATCAGAACCCTGCGACATCTCCATCAGCAATAAACAGGAGACCAGCATTAACTCCACCCAAATTGATGATGTCCAATCAGAACCCTGCGACATCTCCATCAGCAATAAACAGGAGACCAGCATTAACTCCACCCAAATTGATGATGTCCAATCAGAACCCTGCGACATCTCCATCAGCTCTAAACAGGAGCCCAGCATTAACTCCGCCCAAATTGATGATATCCAATCAGAACCCTGCAACATCTCTATCAGCTTTGAACACAAGCCCAGTATTAACTCCGCCCAAATTTCTAATGTCCAATCAGAACCCAGCGATTTCTCTATCAGCTCAAGACACAAGCCCAGCATTGACTCCACCCAAATGTATGATGTCCAATCAGCGCCCAGCGGACTCACCATCAGCTATAAACAGAAGACCAGCATTAACTCCGCCCAAATGTATGAGGTCCAATCAGAACCCAGCGACTTTTCTGTCAGCTCTAAACACAAGCCCAGTATTGACTCCATTCACATGTATGATGATGTCCAGATGAAATCCAGTAACTTCATGGTCCGCCGAACTCCCGAACCCACCTATAAGATCATCCCAGAGCCCAGCAGCAGTGTGAGTGTAAATGTGTCAGAGTCAGGCTTGAGCTCTGTGTTAGCGAGCGTCAGTCAGGGCTCAGTTCAACACATCTTCCAGAGGACACTGAGTCCTGCCGAGGTGCTGCACGTCCACAGCTACGCTAAAGGAGATTACAGCGATATTGAGCCACGCATTCAGCATGAGAGAGACAGTGATTCTGATAGCGAGTCTCAAGAGGACAACAAGGTGCGTACAATGCCTGCTTTCTCGATGTTTAAGCACTAAAGTATTAGACCAGGCATGGGCAAACTCGATCCTCGAGGGCCGGTGTCCCTGCAGAGTTTTGCTCCAACACTAATCAAACACACCTGAACACCCTAATTAGTGTCTTCAAGATCTCTAGAAAGCTACAAGCAGGTGTGTTTGATTAGGGTTGGTGCAAAACTATGCAGGGACACCGGCCCTCCAGGATCGAGTTTGCCCATCCCTGTATTAGACTATAGCAGAGATTCGATATTTTTGAATGGATGACATTGCTATGGACCCTTTTCACAATGGGAGAGTATAACAAATAATTTTTTTGCTATACTATTTGCTGAAATATTAAAAGAAAAACTCCACGATGGCGTCCTCAAGACTTTCAGAAAAAGGAAAACAATAGTGTGAGACTGATAACGACAGCCAGAAGAGAGAACAATGTCAAATTTATTGTCTTGCCCCATATACACTGCATTACAAACACCTCAGGCAAGTGGTCATTCATTTTTTGTAATTTTATACAAAGGTGAAATGAAGAGTTCAGATGCAAAAGCCGCTAAACGTCACTTCCGCCAAACATGAGGTAATGACATTGAGTGAATGCTTTAGGCTGGTACTACATGTTCACCATATAGATTTGCTTCTAATCATCCAAATCCCAGCGTCAGCGCATTCAGAAATAATAGTTTGTTGGCAAAAGCCGCTAAACGCCACTTGCCTTTGACAGCAAAAACCGCTACATCCCGAGAACCAATCAGAAACCCTGAATCGAATCATGTTTTCAATGTAGCAGCGCTCTGATACGCTGACTTTCATCACCCACACCTGTGATGTCCAATCAGAAGCCAACAACAGCCCTAAACACAAGCTTCCTATTAACTCTGCCCCGATCTATGAGGTCCAATCAGCACCCAGCGACATCTCCATCTGCTCTAAACAGGAGACTAGCATTAACTCCACCCAAATTTATTATACCCAATCAGAACCCAGCGACATTTCCATCAGCTCCCAACAGGACACTAGCATTAACTCCACCCAAATTATTATACCCAATCAGAACCCAGCGACATCTCCATCTGCTCTAAACAGGAGCCTAGCATTAACTCCACCCAAATTGATGATGTCCAATCAGAACCCAGTGACATCTCCATCAAATCTAAACAGGAAACTAGCATTAACTCCACCCAAATTGATGATGTCCAATCAGAACCCTGCAACATCTCCATTAGCTCTAAACAGGAGACCAGCATGAACTCCGCCCAAATTGATGATGTCCAATCAGAACCCTGCAACATCTCCATTAGCTCTAAACAGGAGACCAGTATTAACTCCGCCCAAATTGATGATGTCCAATCAGAAACGCCACTTCCGCCAAAAATGAGCTAATGACATTGAGTGAATGCTTTAGGCTGGTACTACATGTTCACCATATAGATTTGCTTCTAATCATCCAAATCCCAGCGTCAGCGCATTCAGAAATAACAGTTTGTTGGCAAAAGCCGCTAAATGCCACTTGCCTTTGACAGCAAAAATTGCTACATCCCGAGAACCAATCAGAAACCCTGAATCGAATCATAATTTCAATGTAGCAGCGCTCTGATACGCTGACTTTTATGAGGAGACTGTTTCATTCCGCTTTTGATTTAGATTTTAAAACATGGTCGGTGAAATAGCCTAGTGGTTAACGCACCGACATATGGTGCAGTAGCGCATCAGGGCGTCCCGAGTTTGAATCCCGGCTCGAGGACATTTCCCTACCCTACCCCCGTCTCTCTCTCTCTCTCCAACTTTGCTTCCTGTCTCAATACTGTCCTATCTAATTAAGGCCAAAAATAAATCTTTTAAAAAAAAAAGTTTGATCAACTGGATGAGCCTGTCCGACTGTCAGGGAATGTTAAATGAAAACGTCCCTTACCTCAAAACTTTATATAAGAATAAGAAAACACACTGTACACTCGGAAGTGTAGCATACATTCATAACGTTTTTTGCGCAGTGACGCTACTTTGAGTGAGTCCGATTTACTATAAACTAAACGGCAACTGCTTTTTACGAAAGACAGAGTTAAGATGCCGTTCTTTTATCCCACGTGGATGCCATGACGATAAACAACAGACCAAGTCCTTAAATATGGTAAGAATTAATGAATGACAGCTTCTAAAATTGTCTGAGAGGCATCCCTTTTTTGCCCAGTAGCCCCACCTTGTGTTTTATTTGCTAATTTAAGCTATTTTTTAAAGATAAATATAATGTATAAAACTATACATTATTTATTTAACTTCATACTACCTATAGGCCTATATCTGATAAGCTTTTTATATTAATGGACAATGCACAGATATTGATGTTTCAAAATGTTTTACACTACATTATTTACATCTACCAATCTTAGTTTAAAATGTTTGCAATGTTTACATTGCTCTACTTACATTAAATCTAAATCCCAAATATCAGAAATGACAACAGATTGTTAAGATTTAATTAATATCAGTTTTAATGTTATTGATTAATGCACTTACTTGACAGATTTCATTCATTTTCCTGGAACCGCCACTTACTTGACAGATGAATCTATTTTTAATTTCAGGTGGTTTGTGTATGTGTTTTATGTTTGGTAAAATAATTTCTAATTGCATCTGTAGTGATTTTCAACTAAATACACTGTCTTGTCCCAGTAGGTGGATTTAGAGGTTTTTGCATAAAAAGCACAAGTGGATTTAGCTGGTTTTAATGCAAAATAAAATATACCTTGTTAAAAACCAAAGAATTGTCTAAAGTGACATTTCTGAAAAAAAGTTAATTTATTTACTAAATAAAATGAAACTTCTGAACCTAATCAGAGGAGCCTGATAGAAAATGCTCATTTACAAGAAAAGAGGTCTGATGGATTTAGAGGGTTTTGCATCTGAACTCTTTATATAATACATACATGAATACATATAAATGTTCATATGTTTAAAAAAAAAAATCTAAATAATACCAAGGATTTAAGATGCTGATGACCGTTAAATGTGTCATTACAGTCTTGTGAAAAGGGTCCATTGTAAAGATGGAAAAGGCAAAGATATTTTTTCAAATAACTTTGACTTTATTCGATCGTACACCTAGGATAAAATGCCTTGAGGGAAAGTAAATCATAGGCTAATAACGTTTTTATTAACAAATTTAAATACACTTTAAAGGGTCTTTTTATGCATGTTTCCCCTGCTTTAGTGCGTCATATGAAAACTGCATCATGCAGTCAGCAGAAGTAAAAAAAAAAAAATACAGGGTGTAAAATTACATCACATTTCCGTAACTTTAAGTTCGCCACTATAGTTTGCAAAAATGCAGTAAAGAAAACTAGTAAGTAGATGTTTACCTCTTTGGTGGTTGGTTTTAATGTCTTCAATAGAGTACCATTTCAACAGTTCAACCATTCAACCATTCAACAGCAACAACCATTTCAAAACACAGAGGTCTATAAAGATCACATTAGTCCATTAGATTAAATTGACTTTTAATAAAAAATACTTTAGCAAAAATTGCATTGTGTTTGGATCCAGAACTGCTCCTCATTCCATGTTCTTTGAGAATATAAATCAATCACAGGTAAAACATTCTCACAAAACGATTTCTGAATGTAATTTGCATTGTCGATTGCATGAGAGCTAGATTATGGTTGAAGCACTTAATGCTAGCAAACTGTGCTAGTACTATACCACAGCCACAGCCATATTACCCTGCAGCCCAAGACTGGTTACTCACTGAAGCTAAGCAGGGCTGAGCCTGGTCAGTACCTGGATGGGAGACCACATGGGAAAACTAGGTTGCTGCTGGAAGTGGTGTTAGTGTGGCCAGCAGGGGGCTGGCCTGTAGTCTGAGTGAGTCCTAATGCCCGAGTAAAAGTGATAAGGGATACTACACTGTACTACACTCTTTCAGATGAGACGTTAAACCGAGGTCCTGACTGTCTGTGGTCATTAAAAATCCCATGGCACTTCTCGTAAAGAGTAGGGGTGTAACTCTGGTGCCCTTGCCAAATTCCCTCTCTGCCCTTAATTATCATGGCCTCCCAATCATCCCCATCCACTTAATGTCCTGTGGCTGCCATCACATCATCCAAGTGGATGCTGCACACTGGTGGCGGTGTGGAGAGACTGCCCTCATGAAGCACTTTGGGTGTATGGCCACACACCATACATGCACTATATAAATACACATTACATTACATTGCATATACAGCTTCACTCCATTACCATAATCATGGATATTTAAAATCATGAAATTGCTCTTCATTACAATATCTGACTCTGGATTTGCCCTGCTTGCAGTGCTCTGCATCCTGTGATAAATAACTGCTGTCATCTATTAAAAACCAGCACAAACATATATTTTAATACAGAAGTCTGTGTACCACCAGCTTTCCAGGAGCAGTAGTAATGTGATGTTAATTTTTCCTGGCAATATTACAACAAAATAAGCCTAATTTACATGGAAAAGAAGGATTGTGCTGGAAAAAAATGATAATAATTTATTTTAATGCTCTGCAATAAGTGCATTTAGCTCTGAAGATGATGTAGATGTATGTGCTGTTCTGGATTCACTGTGGTTATTTGTTTTACAGTATTATTTCAAACATTATAGACAGTTTTATGTCATGTCACAACTCCTGCACTTCCATAATGAACCACTAGAGGGTTTAGAGCTCTACTGTGAATAATGAGTGTGTGGCTTTGTGTATTCCTGCAGAAAGAAGCTGAGCGTCCAGCTGAAGCTCAGTACAGACTACCCAGACTGCCCAGACACCACCCTCTGATGAAGGACAGCATCAGTGATGAAGGTCAGCGTGTGTGGCTGTGTTTAATACTGATTAAGATTAAAAATAACTCATAAAACTATTTTTTTCAGTTCAACCTCGAATATAGTCTGAAAACTTGAAGAATTAAAAATGTATACCTGAAATAAATGTAGATTTTCAAAAAGTCTGAATCTTAAACGTGTTGAAAGTTGAAAGTAAAATGAAAACTACAAACATAACATTAAAAAAAGACTAATATTAAAAACATTTAAATTCATCTAAAATTTTAAATATAATTAAATAAATGGTAATACAATAAAAACATAATTAAATAAATGATAATACAACTAAAATCATGGTGCTACGTGAGCCTTCTGTCATACTGAAGTGACTCTTTCTGGCATATTGAACAAATATTTACACTTAACTCATACACACTAATAAATATGGATAAATTTTATAATATATATATATATATATATATATATATATATATATATATATATATATATATATATATAGTTTATAAAATAAATATAGGATAAAATATTAATGATATCCAGAAATAATCTAATATTTTCTGAAATTTAGTTTTTCTGATATATATATATATATATATATATATATATATATATATATATATATATATATATATATATATATATATATATATATATATTGCGATTGTAAATACAATTTCACTATATAACAGTAATATCTCCATTTGGAAAGAATTTAGATCAATTGGCATGATTCTGTAGGGGAGTGCATCTGCATAAAATACAGTAATAAAAATCAAATCTACAAGCTCAAGTAAAGAAAGAAAAACACACAGATGAAATAAACACTTAGTATTCAGTAACTGAATAATCAAATGTTAAATAATACTGCGCAGTCCTCAGTGTATAAATAGTTCTATAAAATTAATTGTTATTAAGGATACAAATTTTACAATTTCTTATACCTGAATGCTTTTATCTTCATCATACAGTCACAGGCTTTAAAAACATGCAAATGAGAAACTACAATCCAGACTCCCATATTGAGAATGATCACATTGCGATGTCTGAAACTATACATTGTGCAGCCTAATACACTCACTGAACACTTTATTAGGTACACCTGTCCAACTGCTCATTAACGCAGATTTCTAATCGGCCAATCACATGGCAGCAACTCAAGACGATGGTCAAGACAATCTGCTGCAGTTTAAACTGAGCATCAGAATGGGGAAGAAAGGTGATTTAAGTGACTTTAAACATGGTTATTGGTGCCAGACGGGCTGGTCTGAGAATTTCAGAAAGTACTGATCTACTGGGATTTTCACGCACAACCATCTCTAGGGTTTACAGAGAATGGTTCGAGAAAAAAAAAGGGAAAATAGCGAGCTGCAGTTTTGTGGGCGCAAATGCATTGCTGATGCCAGAGGTCAGAGGAGAATGGCCAGACTGGTTCCAGTTGATAGAAAGGCAACAGTAACTCAAATAACCACTTGTTACAACCGAGGTCTGCAGAAGAGCAACTCTGAACACACAACACGTCCAACCTTGAAGCAGATGGGCTACAGCAGCAGAAGACCACACCAGGTGCCACTCCTGTCAGCTAAGAACAGGAAACTGAGGCTACAATTCACACAGGCTCACCAAAATTGGACAATAGAAGATTGGAGAAAAGTTGCCTGGTCTGATGAGTCTCCATTTCTCCTGCAACATTTGGATGGTAGGGTCAAAATTTGGCATCCTGCCATGTATCAACGGTTCAGGCTGGTGGTGGTGGTGTAATGATGAAGTAATCACCACTGTGGTTTAAAGCAGAATTTGTTGCACACCACTGAACATCCTTTTCATCTGAAATACCTCAGAAAGATGTCATTTCTGTGCACTAACACCACTAAATTCAAGAACAAAATCCCTCTTCACTAAATTCAGGCTACTGGTTGAGTTATGCTTGTGCCTCAACAGCAATATTGAAAAGTTCATTATAAGTGAAAAATACAAGTCACTGTGGGCTTTTCAAATAGTCACCATGGAAGTGTTTTAACAAGGGATAAAGTTACTAATGTACATTAAGTCTTGTATCATTAAATGATGTTCTGTAAATGTGCAGAGCTGCAGGATCAGGCGGCATCAGAGGAGGACGGGCTGGACGGAGAAGCCTGGGCTCGACCTCTGACCCAGCTGTGGCAGAACAGACCATACAATCCAGATCGAGAGAGAGAGTACAACCGAGAGATGGGTCTGCGGCCTCCATACTGCTCCATCTGCATGCTCTTCCAGGCACATCACAGGGTACAGACGCTTTCACAGATCTTACACTACATTTACACCACCGGTCAAGAGTTTGGGATATGTTCGAATTTTTTTTTAAAGTTTGTGGAAAATAAGAACGTACAATGTTTATTTTGCTAGCACACATTGATATTCTTAAGGTGAACAGTTAATCAGTGCAAGTTAGTCCACTGATTTCTTTTGTGTTTTGTTAATGTTCAATCAAAGTCTTTTCATTTGCTTCCGCATTTGGAGTGGTGGTCCTTCTGTTGACGTCAACTTGAGGACTTACTATGTCAGGGCTAGAAAATGCAGCCATTATCGTATGTATGCAACCTCAAAATATACTTGGGAGCATTTGTGCGAGTGCATGATATTGTTGACTGGTTTTTACCGCAAAATGTTTTAGGAGACATTCACACAGAATGCATCTTTGCACCTCAAACGCAGCTCTCAGGAAAAGTTTTCATGTCAACTTGCTACAGTAAACAAAGCCTGCAGTGCTTGCCCTGCTTTAAAGCTCTTCTGATTGGCCCACAGCTCTAGAAAAATATTTTTCTTCCCCCTCCTGTATTGTTTTTCGCCACCACATATTTTTAGTGGCTTCATAAAATTTTGCCGTGAAGCAATTTATGCCTCATAATCTTTTTAATGCACCATGTTTGCACTCAGTGAAGTTTATTTATAAACTTATTTCTAGAGGATCACGTGCTTATGATTGTTCTCAGCTCATGATTGATTCTCCTATCAGATGATTCCTAACTCACTATAAATATCCAGAGTTCTTCTTATTTCAATATCTTCGTCTTGAAGGACCCCCTACCCATCCCTGTTCCCCCACCTTTCCAGATGGCCGACACGGAGGCCCGGTAATTAGCACTGTTGCCTCACAGCAAGAATGTCTCTGCTTAAAGTCCCTACTAAAGCAGATGACATTTCTGTGTGGAGTTTGCTTGTTCTCCCCGTGCTCGCATGGGTTTTCCCTGGGATCTCCAGTTTCCTCCCACTGTCCAAAAACACACAACCTAAGTGAATTGAACACACAAAATTGATACCATAGTCAAGCTCTTACCTCTCCTCAGTCATCCATATCTGTCATTTAGCTAAAAATAAGCAGGGGGGAGTTCATCGATATCTACCTGACCTCAAACTCCCCTCTCACTCTGCAAACGGGAGGGAGCCCAGGGCTCGAAGATCTCATAAGCTCAGGGCTCATCAGCTAAGTGTGAACTCTTAAAAACTGATTTATTCATTAATTTTCATATAGTCCATTTATTAATCAGTGGTCGACACAGAGGAATGAACCACCAACTTATCCAGCATGTGTTTTACGCAGCGGATGGCCTTCCAGCTGCAACCCATCACTGGAAAACACCCATACACACTCATTCACACACATATACTAAAGATAATTTAGTTTATGCTGATTTTGTGGGGGAAACCGGAGCACCCGGAGGAAACCCACGCCAACACGGCGAGAACATGCTGACCCAGTTGGGACTTGAACCAGCGACCTTCTTGCTGTGAGGCGACAGTGCTAACCACTGCTCCACCTAGCCACCTTGCACTCAAAGTGAATAATTAAAAACACGTTTATACCTTCTGTAGCCTACATATTTTGAATGATCAATTTTCCTATTAAACACAGTAGGCATGCGTGCATTTTGTGCTTGCTTTGCACATTTGTAGAAGTTTTATGTGAAATCATATTTATTTTGGCCATCAAAAGTGTGCTGCCACTTTAATTGAGTGTCAGCAATGCAACAAAAATCAGAGTCAAAACCATCGCCTCAGCGTTGCCCACGCTTGCTCTCGGTATAAATGCTCTAAGTCAGGCATGTCCTAGCTCGGTCCTGGAGGGCCGGTGTCCTGCAAAGTTTAGTTCCAACCCCAATCAGACACACCTGGGCTAGCTAATCAAGCACTTACTAGGCTTTCTAGAAACATCCGTGCAGGTGTGTTGAGGCAAGTTGGAGCTAAAATCTGCAGGACACCGGCCCTCCAGGTCCGAGTTTGGACACCCCTGCTCTAAGTAGTTAAAATCCACACAGGAAAAAAAACATGCGCTGCCCACATGCCACTCGTGCTTACACAGTGACACCAGCCTAGGTCTGTGGGAAACACTGATTAGTGTTTTATTTCTGTGCTTTCCTGTGTAATTTCCTGTATTTGTATTTAGTCTGAAGGAGCCGAGAGCGAGCCGGCTGTAGTGCTGCGTGGAGGTCAGATGAGAACCAAACCTCTGATTCCTGAGAGATGCTTCACCATCACCACTGAGGAGAGCGCAGACGTCCAGCCATCCACAGCTCACCTGGAGGAGGACGGGACCAGTCTGCTCATCAGCTGCTCCCTCTGCAGTGTCCGAGTGCACACCAGTGAGTATACACTAGGGGTGCAACAATCCAGATTCTCACGGTTTGGTTCGAATTTTGGGTCACGGTGACATGCGGCACATGACATTTTTATTTTTCACATGGAAAAGCATCCCTAATTTCACTGACAGGCCATTTACTCATGGGGAGCTGTGTTTCAGCGCATGGACATGCATTCTAACATGCACAGAGCCAATTCAGAGAGCACTTAAACAGTGTTTCTGCGGGGTCTTAAAAAGTCTCAAATTTTTAAATGGAAATTTTAGGCCTTAAAAAGTCTTAAATTCGCTGTTCTAAGTCTTAAATATTTTTTGCACAGGTCTTATTTTTCCGATGTCAATGTAACGCTACATCTAATGCTCATTTAAATTCTTTTTTTGTTGTTGTTGCTTGGTTTTCGTGGTGTTGTAGTTCTTGATTTCATTAGTCCAAATGTAATTTGCGGTATTACAACTACAAGTGAGGCCAACATGCAATAGCCAATCAGCTTTCTGTTATTGAACTCAGTGCACGCGGCGAATGTGATGTCATCGCTGTGTTTGCGGACGTTCACTTTGGGTGCGTGTCACATGATTTCAGCTGGCGGAGCTCAGTATGCTGCACGTTGAGGCACAGGTAGTGTTATGTTATCAGGCACTCTTATAAATCACTTCAAAAACTAGCCATTACCTCACTTAGCCGACAATAATACAAGTTTCTGAAACCACAGCATCTCGTTGTCATATTTTATTTACATTGTTTGCTGATTTTATTCAACAAAACTAGCATAAGCCTAGACTTAAGTGCGAGTTGCTGCTACTTTGCCTTGTGGTCAGTGCAGAGGTGACTGTATTATCATCAATAACATTACTTGTTTAGCACAAAAGTTCATAACATACAAAAACTTAAAACCTAATGTTATGCCTTTATACTTTGTTTTCTTTGTTTGTTCATTGCTATAGCCATATGCAGCACAAAAGTACAGCATCGTCAGATTGCCTTTAGTCTTGACTAGTGCGGTTGAATGGCCTCTGTCCTGGGAGCACTGTACAAATATGGTGGCGGTATTGACGCATGCTCAGGGCCCGTATGCGATATCTAGTGTATATATCTATGTATTATATTGAGTATCGGCATTCCTAGTATCGACATGTCCATATTCATCACAGTGCTGGTTAGTTCCTGTGCTCATCAGGATAGAGTAGGAACTAAAATTGTTAGTGTAGTTTGGACTATTATTTTTCTCAAGTATGCCTTTAATCAAGGGTGTCCAAATTCAGTGACTTACTATCAGCTGTTTTAAACAGATCATTAAAGGAAGGTTTTACTGAATCATTCATCAAAACAGGGACTTGCTATCAGTTTTTGTGGTATATATATGTATCATGATAGATCTAAAGTGGCCATGGTACTACAAAAACACACTCAGTAAAAGCAATTCAAAATATGGATCATTATATGTCCAATGAAGTGCATTGAAATGTGCATTTTTTATTCGAAATTTGATGTAATCTCAACTCAAACACGAGAACAGGGCATGACATATAGTAGCTCCTTTCCTTAATAAACATAGCCAATAGCATTTAGTTTTTTTAATCACACCTCTGCCAGTGAGAGTGGTTGAGCTCATGTGCACCAAATAAATAGCAAATGAGAAATGTCTTGAAGGGGGCGGGGCATGTCAGATACTAGAGAGCATTTGATTGGTCAGAGGATTTGATGAGAAACTGAAGTATCAAAAAAATCATTGACTTAAGCTACGGTCACACCAGGCTTTGTGTGTGCGAAATTCTGTTGTGCGTCGCTGCGAAAAGGGGCGGGATTAAACAAGATTATTAGACAATAAAAAAAAGCAAGCGATCGGTCCATGTTTTAAATTTCTGTCCAGTGAGGTCCTGTTTTGATCCTCGATTGGTCTCACGCAGTCAAGTGATGCGATTTTGCAGGTCAGAGTTCACTAAGCTTGAACTTTGCACCGCAGCAACATGCGAAACTTGACGCATGACCTTGTGTTTCCGGTCTGACACATTCGCGTGCGTATGAATGAAAGTCTATGGGAGGAAACGCCCAGTGTGACCGCAGCTTTATTTAGGCCAAATATGGGCAAACTCGGTCCTGGAGGGCCGGTGTCCCTGCTGAGTTTTGCTCCAACACTAGTCAAACACACCTGAACATGCTAATCGGTGTCTTCAAGATAACATGGAAGCTATAGGAAGGTGTGTTTGATAAGGGTTGTAGCTAAACTCTGCAGTACAGCAGCTGTCCAGGACTGAGTTTACCCATTCCTGATTTAGCAAGTGACAAACAGCTTTGGATGTTTATATCAGTTTTATATCTTCTAAATGCCAATTTTGTCACTGTTTCGGAGCACACTAGATTATAGATATCCTTAAAACTAACATACTGATACTAACATCTAAAAAAAACTTAATTCTAATTTCACAGGACCTTTATCTGAAAGGAAGCCCCCAAAATATTGAGGATTAAATTTCATCATCAGTGTTATTATCAGTATCAGAATGATCATTATCAGTGTCGTGCACCCCTAGTAGTAGGGTAGTTTGTTTATGTGAAAGTATTTACTTAATTATAGATTACCACTGATTATAATATAATATCTTTGAGCACTCAGAGGAGAAAACGACTTTCTGAATTCAGTGCCCTCATCAGGGAATGGTGTGTTTAACCTGCTGTGTTTGTTTTAGGTTGTTACGGTGTGGCCTCAGGACGAGTCTCTAAAGACTGGAAATGTGCCCGCTGTAAAGCCAACGCCTTTGCTGAGGTACGCAAAAACCTCTTCTTATATAGGGAACCAAAGAAAAATTCGGTCACTCCAAAATGCTGTTCTCGTTGTCATTTAAAGCCTGTGTAACTGTAATTTTTTTTTCCTGTAAGTGAGAAAATAGACAAAAATAGACTAAACTCATTATGCCTACTTAAATTAGTCTTTTTTTCCTTTTTAAATATTACAAAAAAATAAAAAGCGAGGGATTTTTCACAGTATTTCCTATAATATTTTTAGTCCCGTTTGTTTTATTTCGGCTAGAATGAAAGCAGTTTTTAATTTTTTTAAAACCATTTTAAGGTCAATATTATTAGCCCCTTTAAGCTATTTTTTTGATAGTCTAAAGAACAATCCACTGTTATACACTGACTTGCCTAATTACCCTAACTTGCCTAATTTACCTAGTTAAGCCTTTAAATGTCACTTTAAGCTGAATACTAGTATCTTGAATAATATCTAGTCAAATATTATGTGCTGTCATCACGGCAAGGATAAAAAATAACTAAAGAAATTGGTTACTAAAACTGTTATGTTTAGAAATCTTCTTTCCGTTAAACCAAAACCCGCTTATTTCATGTGGCCGCCATTTTAAAGAAGAAAAGCAAGGCCACGGTGGGAAGAAACCCAAAAGTATAGGATCAGCACTGTAAACATTGCAACAACATGCTGTGGACTACAAACCTCCAGCTGTTGCTGCGATTTCAAAATGCAGATATGGTGTAAACATCACTTTAATACATTCAGTTCAGTTTAATTTAAACAATTAAAATCATATTAGACGTCAAACAAGCAAAATCACAATCTCTTTAAGAGTAATACGCTTAAGTGTCCTCCTAGGCTTCAGTTCTTGGCACCAGGTAAACACTGTGAGGACTCTTCTCTGCTTCAGCCTATGTAACCCAGTGAGCAATAAAACAACCCTCGTGTTGTCTGTAATAATGTTGTCTCAATTTTAAAAGCATCCGTTCAACATTTAAGCACCGCTGAGCACGTTCTTAAACAACTGATTTGCCATAGTATTTACCAGTTCTCCACAGAAATGACTGTGATTGGCCGTGAAGGTCATCAGTTCACTGCTCTTCACAGATTACAAACACAGGTACATGGACATTGGAGCATTTTAAAGCCATGAAGATCAGTCGATTTATCAAGCGGATCGCTCGTCTGTGTTTGCACTCTGTAAACATCAGTGAAGTGCGGTGAACTGATGACCTTCACGGCCAATCACAATCATTTCTGATGAGCATGTGAACACAAAGGCAAATCATCGGTGTTTAAGAACGCCATCAACAGTGCCTTAAATGTAAACGGGAAATGGACATTTTTAAAATTTCAGTACAGATATTTTGTATTGTGATAAGTATAATACAGTGAAAGAATCAGTTCATTAACTTGAGTTTGATAAATGGCATCTAAAATGTGTGTTGGGGAAAGAAAACGTTAGCTAACTAGTGCCATTTCCCTTAACTTAAAAAAGGATGTCTGATATCCCTTTTCATTTTCACTATTCATTCAGAACGGACTTTCGGGTCACTCAGAAGGCGATGAAAGTATAAGTTTGTGTCACTTTCTCTTCGCTGATAAGATATACAGCTAGATACACAAGATTCCTGTGTGACTCAGGCGATACTTCCAAGTTTCTTCCCACCGCAGCCTCGATTTCGCTGTTTAAAATGGCGGCCACGTGAAATCAGTCTATTGGGGAAAAATATACAGGGGGGCTAAAAGTTCTGACTTCAACTGTATTATTTTTAAGTGTCCCAAGTAGTTTTGGGGCGTCTATAAACTTGCATAGAGCACATAATGATCTTTAATCCCTTCTTTCTCTGACACAGTTGGATGTATTGAAAGTCAATGATGTTTGAATCTGATTCTCAACAGAGTTGCTGTTTATGTTCGTTGAGAGGCGGAGCGTTGCACAGAGCCAATAACGGCAAGTAAGTAAAGACAAATGAAAGTCTGCAGGAAGGCATGACTTAATGTATCATAAAACACAGCAGTGAACCCTGGCCTAGCTATTACCTCAGATTTTAGACAAAGAATCTTTTGTTTACATGTAGTCTCACCTATTGCACAATTCTGAGACTCCTTGTGTTGTGCCAAGTTATTTTCACAGAACCCTCAAAGAATGCCCGGTTTAATCTGATCTCAGAAGCTATTGTTAGTGTTGTTATGCTTCCTGTTTTATTTTTTATTTATTCATATGTCATATGTTATTCATATGTCATATGTCATTACTTATTCATTTATCAGAATCTGATTGGCAATGCTAATGCAAGTGTTGGAGTATTAATATGTCAGTATATACATATGTTTTGTGTACAACATTTCATTTAAACATGATTTAGATCCATTTTATAGTATGGTTTTTAAGTACTATGCATTAGGGCTGCACAATCAATGTGATCAATAGTCCCATGGTGGGATACGCAATGTGGAATCTAAATAATATTTTAGCATTTGCATGTGTTTTTGAGGCCAGTGACTGTATGATGATTTAAAAGCATTCATGCATAAGAAATCATACCATTTGTGACTTTAAAAACAATGAATTTTATTGTATTATTTGTGTTATTCAATTACTGTACCTGAATACTGTAAGATTCAAAAAATAAAACACTTTCATTTCCAGTGTATCCTTTTTCCTTATTGTATTTATCTGTGCTTGCAGATTGTTTATTAGATTTTATGCAGACGCACTCCCTTACAGAATCATCCCAATCAATCTAAAATATTCAATTCTTTCCAAATAGATATAGTCAAGTCATCTGATGAATTTGTATTCATATCATGAAATATATATCACAGAAAGACTAAATATCTCAATGTTCGACTTTTCCAATATCGTGCAGTCCTACTATGCTTGAAAATTTGACTTCATAGTTTGAAACCATGAATTTACATGCATGCTTTTGCAGTGAAATGAAATTTTGTGAAGGGTTTTCTTCAGGATCTGTAAATGCTGTTTCTGTGTGCAGATGGGTTCATGTGCTGTGTGCAGTGGCGGTGCAGGAGGCTCGCTTTGTGAACATCACCGAACGATCACCAGTGGATCTCAGCGGCATTCCCTTACAGAGATTCAAACTGGTGACTTTCTGTTCCTATATTACATTAATCTACAACTGGATATGTCAAGTTTTTTACTGCTATGCGAATGAGTGCCACGGTGGCTTAGTGGTTAGCACTGTTGCCTCTCAGCAAGAAGTTCGCTGGTTCAAGTCCCGGATGGGCCAGTTGTGTATATATACAGCCACAAATCAGAAAAAACAGTATGGAAAACGCAAATAAAAAAGAAAGTCGTGATTTCTAAATTTATTTTGACTTGTAAATGACAAATGTCTTGAAGGGGGTCAGAGGATTTGATGAGAAACTGAAGTATCAAAGAAATCATTGACTTATTTAGGCCAGATATGGGCAAACTCGGTCTTGGAGGGCCGGTGTCCCTGCTGAGTTTTGCTCCAACACTAGTCAAACACACCTGAACATGCTAATCGGTGTCTTCAAGATAACATGGAAGCTATAGGAAGGTGTGTTTGATAAGGGTTGTAGCTAAACTCTGCAGTACAGCAGCTCTCCAGGACTGAGTTTACCCATTCCTGATTTAGCAAGTGACAAACAGCTTTGGATGTTTATATCAGTTTTATATCTTCTAAATGGCAATTTTGTCACTGTTTCGGAGCACACTAGATTATAGATATCCTTAAAACTAACATACTAATTCTAACATCTAAAAAAAACTTTATTCTAATTTCACAGGACCTTTATCGGAAAAGAAGCCCCCATAATATTGAGGTTTAAATTTCATCATCAGTGTTATTATCAGTATCAGAATGATCAGTTGGAACAGTAAAGCATTTACCACTTTGTATTGTTACCATTCCTTTTCACAACACTAAATAAATGTGCGCATGCCATTTCCCACTCAAAAATTGTGATCTATAAAAAACAAACGGAGTCTGGAGATTGTGATCAGCTGTAAGTAAACTCTAAGTAAACATATTTAACTTAAATATTGACTTAATTGAACCACTTTAATGGGCATCTATTATGCAAAAATCACTTTTATAAGTGGTTCAAACAGTTGTGTGGCAACAGTGTCAATATAGCCAGCTTATAATGATAAACTTTTATGACCGTTATTTTTTATGATCACACTTAATTATTCAATTCAATTCACCATTATTTGTATTGCGCTTTTACAATGTAGATTGTGTCAAAGCAGCTTCACATAAAAGGTCATAGTAAATTGAAACAGTGTAGTTCATTTTTTAAAGTTTAGCTCAGTTCAGTGTGGTTTAATAATCACTACTGAGAGTCCAGACACTGAAGAGTAAATTCATCGATGCACAGCTCTACCGATCCCGAACCATGCAAGCTAGTGGCGACAGCGGCGAGGTAAAAACTTTACCAATTGGCGAAAGTGAAGAAAAAAAACCTAGAGAGAACTAGGCTCAGATGGGCACGACCATTTCTCCACTGGCCAAACGTTTTGTGCAGAGATTAAAAACAATAGAAACACTTTGATTGACATTCTCCCTTTGTACGTGTCATCAGAGGTGGAAAGCCCCGCCCATTGGTGACCATCTCTTCCTCATTAGCATAGGACTTCAGTCTTGTTTTTGAATCTGCCACTATGCTGACACACAGGCATTTGTAGCTCCGCCCCCTTTTGAAAAGAGCACAATCTCATTTGAATTTAAAGCGACAGTCACCAAAACAACACAATTTGGATCAAAACCTCAGTTTAGAACATTATTTGTGTGGTATTTTGAGCTGAAACTTCCCATACACACTCTAGGGACATCAAAGACTTATTTTACATCAAAAGGGGGCATAATAGGTGCATTTTTAAATCGTTATATAAGCCACAATCATTCATTCATTTTCTTTTTGGCTTAGTCCCTTTATTAATCTGGGGTCTCCACAGCAGAATGAACCGCCAACTTATCCAGCATATGTTTTACGTAGCAGATACCTATCCAGCCGCAACACATCACTGGGAAACATCCATACACACTCATACACTACGGTCCGTTTTAGTTTGCCCAGTTCACCTGTACCGCATGTCTTTGGACTGTGGGGGAAACCGGAGCACCCGGTGGAAACCCACACGAACACGTGGAGAACATGCAAACTCCACACAGAAATGCCAACTGACCCAGCTTGAACCAGCGACCTTCTTGCTGTGAGGCGAATGTGCTACCCACTGCGCCACCACATCGCCAGCCACAATCATTAATAAATACATTTTAGGAAGACTTCTATGAATTTTTCAATAAAACAGACCAGAGTAGTTCATTAAAACATGTACCTCTTGGTGGCCAGTCTGGAGATAATGTTTCCAGACCTGTATTTATTTCAAACAGTGAATATTACACCTTTTACTGTTCCATTTTTGTGAGATTGTTTATGAATTAATTTTTAATATATAATTCTAATATCAAAAATTAAATGCTATATTGTGTGTATATTCTATAATTATATACAAACTGTGCCAAAACATGCCATTGACTTCTAACATTGTTCTTATGAAATAAATCCACAAGTCAATGACATATTGTGGCACAGTTTGTAACTTCCTTCAGGGTGTTGACATTTACTGGAAGTGCTTTGCTGTTATTTATATCAGCACTGCCGTTGAGTCTCGGTTCCTGTGCAATGACTTCCTCTGATCTTATCTGCTGTATGTGCTTTTAGAAATGCTACTACTGCAAGCGGCGAATGAAGAAAACGCTGGGGTGTTGTGTGCAGTGTTCTCACGGCCGCTGTCCCACCTCATATCACCCGACCTGCGCGCAGGCCGCCGGCGTCATCATGCACCCAGACGACTGGCCTTTCGTCGTCTACGTCACCTGCTGCCGCCACAAAGGACCAGTACAGTCTGAGGTACATCTGACTGTTATAGTTGAAGCCAAAATTATGAGCCCTCCTGTGATTTTTTTTTTTTATTTTTTATTTTTTAAATATTATTTCCCAAATGATATTTAACAGAGCAGAATTTTTCACAGTATTTCCTATTATATTATATCTTCTGGAGAAAGTCTTATTTGCTTTATTTCAGCTAGAATAAAAGCAGTTTTAATTTTTTAAAACCATTTTAAGGTCAATATTATTAGCCCCTTTAAGCTATATTTTTTGATTGTCTACAGAACAAACCATCATTATACAATGGCTTGCCTAATTACCCTAACTCTCCTAGTGTCTTAAAAAATATCTAGTCAAATATTATTTACTGTCATCATGGCAAAGATAAATGAAATCAGTTATTAGAAATGAGTTATTAAAACTATTATTTTTAGAAATGTGTTGCAAAAAAATATCCCCTTCGTTAAACAGAAACTGGGGGAAAAAATTCAGGGGGGCTAATAATTCAGGAGGGCTAATAATTCTGGCTTTAACTGTATATAATGGGATGGGACTGAAACAGGTGGTAGTCGAAGTTTGCCCAGCAGTCTCTTCCTTTATCCTGTTTCCTGTTTCCTTTTTAAACATTTGGCACAAGTGTTCAAATTGTTCAGTAGCCAGTGTAGAGCAGAATAAATTTAGATTTTTTTTTTGCTCCTTCCGTAAGTTAAAAACTACATTAAATTCAGCAGTTTGCCAAGCAGTTTGCCAATTTTTTAATGCGATACGATACCGATACTTTTTGTTAATTTTTAAGATACCGATCGCAATACCAATACCACTTATTATTTAAAATGTTAATGTAATTTTTCAAAATAATGTTAATTAAAAAAAATCATTACATGTAAGTATATTATATATCACTTATAGTGATTGGCAGATTGGTAGTCTGAGTTAAATGAGCGTAACCTTAAGTCTGTATGACAGTCCTGCGGAAAGTTCTGATTTTCTCAAGCCTCCATAAAAATGATAAATTGTATAATATGATGCACTATTTATATTTTTATTTAATTATAATATATATTTATATATACATGTTTACATTAAAAGTAAAATACATATATAATAAAAAACAGTACACACAATAGATAGTAGTAAAAAAATTATAATATAAATATATATTATACTACTATCTATTGTGTGTACTGTTATTTTTTATTATATATGTATGTTACTTTTTATGTAAACTATAAATGCTTTGGCAATACATTTGTAACATTTGTCATGCCAATAAAGCAAGAATTTAAGAGAGAGCGAGAGAGAGAGAGAGAGAGAGAGAGAGAGAGAGAGAGAGAGAGGGTTTCCTCCTTTTAAACTCTTATATGTCTTTTGTCGGACAGAGGGAGACTGAGCAGAGGAACACTGGGCAGCTTGTTTTTGTTCCACTTCTTTATAAGTTTCAGGGTGTGTTGTCTGTAGTGTTTATAAAGGCTGCTTGTATTGCATGTGTTGAGTACGTAAGTCATCTGAAAGGCACATGATCGCTCACATCACATTCCACCGCAGATTGATTGGTGTACTGTCTTGTATACAAAGCATCACTGACAATCCTGTACACAACGCTAAAACATTAAGTTATGCAGAAATTATAGTTAAAAATATAGTTAAAATACCGATACTTAAACAAAATATCGATATATCGATATTCAAGCATCGATGTGCACATCCCTATTGCCCAGTAGTGTTCAAATCATTTTAGGGCTGGTATTGAGCAGAATAAATCTAGAATTTTTTTCAGTAAGAAAAAAATACATTAAATTCAGTTTTGTTTTAATTTAAAATTTATATTTTAAATATTTCTTGACTCCATTTCAATAGTTAAAACTAATTTGGTAACACTTTAGTTTAGGTCACAATTTATGCTATTAAAAACTGGCTTTTTACTTGCCTATTATTAAGATATTAACTGTTCATTAGTAGTTGATCTTGAGTATGATCTTATTCTGCATCCCTAATTCTACCCATTACCTAAACCCAACTTTTACCATACTAACTATTAGTAAACAGCTAATTACTAGTTTATTAAGCTACTACTGCTAGTCAATGGTTTAATACCATGAATCGTGACCCAAGCGAAAGTGTTTCACTAATTTTAGTAATGAAAACGTGACTCTACATTAAGTGTTTTTTAGAAATCAGCCAAAACCTACCTCTTCTCTTTAGCCTACTGATATAGTTTTATTTTTAAGGGACTCATGATTGTCCAGATGTTTTCAAATTTATTTTATTTTTATTTTTTTTCGTCCATAATATTTTTATTTTTCGTTTTCAGTTTGAACACATTGATATACAACATTTTTCAAACATTTTTTCCAACAATAACCGTGTTGCATTTACAAATTATACAAAAAATAAGTATATATATATATTTATATTTAAGACAAAGCAAACAAACAAACAAAAAATAAATAAATAAATGTAAAACTGCTCCTCTTTTGTTGTTAATGGTAATCTATTCAAACATGACAATTATAATCATACTGAGTACTAAGTACAGCAAACATATATTGAAGAATGTATCAATACTGAACTATAAAGCTGGAACTGCATTGTCCATCAAAAAATTATTCATCAACTTCTTCCTCTGTTATCAAATTTATTTTAGTTTTAAAATTTTATTGTAGCATATATTGTCCTGTCTCTCTTATTATTTTCGCCATGTTTGTGAAGCACTTTGGTCAACATTCATGTTGTTTTAAAGTGCTATACAAACAAAGTTGACCTTGACCTTGACTCTCAGATCAGCTCTGGGAATAACGTTCATGAGTTTGTTTTTTCAGAAACCATCACATGCACGTCAGATTGCTTGTAGTAAACCAAACTGCATCATTCTTTCACAAGCAGAACGTGCAAATCTCACATTTAAATAGTCTCTTGCTGTTTAATATTCACAGCAGTCCATATCCCCATTTAGTAAGGTGTATAGCACTACTTTTGAATTATTCATCCACAATTTTATGACCAGATTCTGCTGCGTCTTCACTATGTGTATTTGCATAATATAAAGTACAAACAAATAGTGAAAATTGTCCTCTGTTAAAAATATATTATTATAGGTGCATGACTTTAACTGAAGAAGCATCTATCTTTTTTTCCATTCAGTGACCATCATTTATAATCAGTAAAAGAGATTTCAAAAACTTCAGATGGGAAATATAAAATCTCATGTATAAAACCAACACAGGCTCATTGTGAAAACGTACCTCCGCGGACGTTTCTGGAGACAGCGAATTACGTAGGCAGAGGTATGAATGGTGAAAACGAACGCTATGGGGCGCTGCCGCTTTCCTCCGTAGGGACGGCATTCTGGCTGCAACCAGTTTGTCCCGTTAGCGCGCCACGTCCGTCGGTGGATTTGAGATGCAGAGAGGAGTTGACCACGAAGACCGGGGTTCAAGTCTGGTGAAGAGCGGTTCCAGAAAGCGGGTAAGACAAAAACAGAATCCAAAATATAAAACAAACAAGTGAATAGCAGGGTGAGGATGTGGTCGAATCTGAAAACGTGGTAAAAAAACAAAAATCAGATGAGGGCTTTTATTTTTTTGGATCGCTTTTGAAACGTGTTGGTTGGGTTTAGGGAAGTGTGTGGGCGGGTCAATCGATAAAATTGGTTGGGTTTAGGGGAGGGGGAGGGTGGGTCAGCTGATTGTTCGCTGAGTCAGTCATAAAAGTGACTGTCAAAAAGTGAGTCGACAGCGGCCTCTGGTGGGTTTACGCGAGAACAGCAGGCGCGAATGGCACTCGCGAGGGAAATTTGAGATCTCGAAAATCATACACGGCGACCTCTGGCGGATTCGTGAAAACAAAAACTGCAGAAAAACGTGCCACGGGGCCATATTTCGCAGTCTCCAGAAACATCCGTGGAGGTACGTTTTCAGAATAAAACAGACTTTATAGAGCTTTAATTGTGATCGGTGTGTTTTTCCTGTGCAGCGTAATAAATCCGCCATGAGAGAGCTCAGCGTGGGCCAGAGGGTCATCTGCAAGCACAAAAACGGACGCTACTACCAGTGTGAAGTCATACAGCTGACAAAAGAGACTTTTTATGAGGTCAACTTTGATGATGGCTCCTTCAGCGATAACCTTTTCCCAGAGGATATTGTGGTAAGGTATTAAGTTATGATGTCATGGTGCATTTTGTATGTTCTCTACAGCCGTTTATGATATAAAATGTGCATTTAACAGCAGATTTACTCATTAGGAATTAAGTGAAAAATGAAGAAATCAACAATTCTTAGAAAACAATCTTTCAAATGTCTGTAATGAGAACACACTAGTGCTTAAAGGTCAGTACATTTTTTATGGTTTTAAAACAAATCTCTTATACTCACTACGACTATAGTCTAAATCATTTTGTTCCAAAATACTATCAAATTAGCATTAAAATTAACAGTTTTAGATCTGAATATGTAAATGAAAAATCCAAAATGCAAAGCTGAATTGTTAGAATTATTTCTCCAGACTTCAGTGTCACACAATCGTTCAGAAATTATGTTATTAGACAGATTTGATCATCAAGAAAGGTCTCTTATTATTTTAAACATTAAAATAATTGCTGCCGAATATTTTGATGGAAGTGGTGATACATTTCGAACATCTTCCTGAGCCGGGCGAAACGGTGGCTAAATGGTTAGCACTGTCACCTCACAGCAAGAAGGTCTCTGGTTTGAGTCCCAGCTGTGTCAGTTGGTGTTTCTGTGTGGAGTTTGCATGTTCTCCCCGTGTTGGCGTGGGCTTCCTCCGGGTTTTCCGGTTTCCCCCACAGTCCAAACACATGCACTGTAGGTGAATTGAATAAACTAAATCGGCCACAATGTATGAGTGTGAATGTGAGAGTGTATAGATGTTTCCCAGTACTGGGTTGCAGCTGGAAGGCCATCCATTGTGTAAAACATATGCTGGATAAGTTGGCGATTCATTCCGCAGTGGTGACCCTTAATAATCAGGGACTAAATTGAAAGATTTTTCTTTTAATTAGATTAGATTCAACTTTATTGTCATTACACATGTACAAGTACAATGCAATGAAGTGCAGTAAAGGGACTAAGCCGAAGGAAAATTAATGAATGAATCTTCCTGAACCTGAACTTTTGAATGGTAGTTTTGTTTTTTATTATTATTATTTTAAGCTGTTATACATTGTATACATTGTGAATATTTACCTTATTCTACACGTATGAGCGGGCGCAACCATTGAAATCTTTCTGCCTCAAGACTTCTGATCTCTTTCACTTCCATTGTTTTTAGGCGCTAAAAACAGCTCGTTCTGGTGCTTGATGTTGCAAAGTGACATTTTCCTATTATATACCTTCCTTTTATGTTTAGTCATGAACACTCTTGTTTGTAGAGTAAGTAGTTTAACTATTTTCTGCTGTTTGTTATTCCTAGTAATTTCCCCCATAGGCGACTGAATCTGAAGTTCTAAACGAGCGCACCTCCACATCGCAGAATCAGGTCAATATATGTGCATTGTCATGTTTTCGTGTAGAACCGGGACTGTGCTCAGCTGGGTCCGCCACCCCAGGGTGAAGTGGTTCAGGTCAGGTGGACAGACGGTCTCGTTTATGGAGCCAAATTCGTGGCAGCTCATGTTATTCAGATGTATCAGGTAAATATCAAAGAGAAAGAGTGAACCATTCTCTGTCTGAGTTGAGCTGATTAGTAAACCTCTGCTGTTCTTCAGGTGGAGTTTGAGGACGGATCGCAGCTGACTGCTAAGAGAGATGACGTCTACACACTTGATGAAGAGCTCCCCAAAAGGGTCAAATCACGTCTGGTGAGATCTATAAAGTAGAGATATTGCAAGTTATACTAATAAAATAATGTTTAAAAATGCTGACAGTACACCATAGTGTATAGTTTACACTTGTGTGTTTTAAAACAGCATTTTAAAATGAAAACGTTCCTTGTGCAGATTTGACCACATTTCAATGGTTGTTTCTGTCCATACTAAGGATGTAATCACACTAGGATATTCAAACCGTGCCTGTGGGCTTTTGACCCCCATATCCATATTCATTTGACATTCGATTGGCCAGTTGCCAAAACTGAATTTATAATGTCACTTTTAAGGGACTGTTTCATATGGATTTATTTCTCATTCTTCCTAGTTTATCAAAGATACAAAAAATAAACTGCTGCATTATAAAACTCAGGGGTGGCAAAGTGGCTCAGTGGTTCGCAATATCACCTCACAGCAAGAAGGTCGCTGGTTCGAGTCCCGGCTGTGCCAGTTGGCATTTCTGTGTGTAGTTTGCATGTTCTCCCCGTGTTGGCGTGGGTGTCCTCCGGGTGCTAGTGTTTCCCCCACAGTCCAAACACATGCACTATAGGTGAATTGAATAAAGTGTGTGTGAATGTGAGAGTGTATGGGTGTTTCCCAGTACTGGGTTGCGGCTGGAAAAGCATCCGCTGTATAAAACATATGCTGGAACAGTTGGCGGTTCATTCCACTGTGGTGACCCCTAATCATCAGGGACTAAATCGAAGGAAAATGAATAAATGAGTTATGAAATGTATTAATCAATGGCTTGCGACATACAATGGCGATTTGTTGCTGTACCTATCAAATAGAAAAAACAGCAAAGTGCACCGTCAACTAGTTTGTGTGCATGCTGTGTGTGCGTGAAGCGCACGTTCACCAGAAATGCAAAGTCTGCTCAAAAGGACATTTCTACGAAGTATACTTGTATTCCTGCTGCTTATAATAGCACTAGGCTAAATGGCACCTCTCAACTCATTCAGATTTTACTATCAATAAAATGTGCTTATTTTATTTATTTATTTATTTATTTATTTATTTATTTATTTATTTATTTTTATTGTGATAGCTTTATTGATAGTTATCAAGTAAAATTTTAAAAGTCTTACAAAATTATTTATATTTATATATTTTATTATATTATTATTTTATTTATTATATTTAATTAGATTAATGTTATATTTTATTTTGGCTGTATTATTTGTGAACATAATTTTCGGTTTCTGCCCAGAATTGTCATTTCGATGCATCCCTACAGTGCTTTATTATTGAATAATTTTTAATAAACAGAAAGTATATGGATAAAATGAATGGAAGAATGTCTTCAGCACTGTAAAAAATCCTGTGATCCACACAATCGATTTATCTTTGGACAACATAAAGGAATTAAGTTAGTTTTTACAAATTTAAGTGGAATGAATGTAAAACAATTAAGTTGCCCCAAAAAAATCACAAGAATTGTGTTGATTCAGCTCATTTTAAATAAGTAGTTGCTGCTGAAAATAAATAAGTGCTGCTGAACATAAGTAGGCACTAATGCATTCTAATGCACTCTATTGATTTGTGTGTGTGTGCTATTCAGTCTAAGGCCTCAGACATGCGCTTTGACGGGATGTTTGGAGAGAAGAAGGTCCAGGAGAGCAAGCGGCAGAGAGTGATCAACTCCAGGTACAGAGGAGACTACATCGAGCCCGTCATCTACAGAGCCATCATGGAGTAACCAGCAGCGACAGACACGGCCTTCACCCGAAACCACCAGCACTCTTCCAGCAGCCCCTGCCAGCGTCAGTAGCGTTCATCTGGCAGGAGGCAGACGTCTGGATGGGTTTGACCTCTTGTCTGATCTGATCTGAGTCTTCAGGCGAGGCAGGGCGTTTCACAGCGGCTTTTACACACAATGCAGCTTTTTCTAGGGGTGTGTTTGACACCCTTTAACCTCAGTGCTGTGAAACTGTCCCACACACACTCGAGGAAACACAGCTGAGCGTTTAATACAAAATATTTGTAATATAGTTTCATCACTTTACACGTTAATTTATTCGACTTAGAGGGATAGTTCACTCAGAAATTTAATATATGATCAGTATTTGCTCATCATCAAGTTGTTTTAATCCTTTATGAGTTCTTTTTTCTGCTGAATTCACAAAATAGGATATTTTGTAGAATGTTGGAAAACGATTCAACCATTGTCTTTCATAGTAGGAAACAAACACTGCACTCTCAGAATTAAAGGTATGGGAGCTGTCAGTGGGGTGGTACCTTTTCAAAAGGTACACATTTGGAACCAAATAGTACCCTGTAGTACTCAATGTACATTTGATGTACCATTATGGACCTTTTGTACCAGTCAAAGCTTCCCATACCCTTATTTCTGAGAGTGTATGGCAATCAATGGTTACAGGTTTCTGATATTCTTTAACCAAACAGTCCATATTGGTACGTCAAAGGTGTTTTTAGTACCCTGATGTACTCAAAATGCACATTTGATAAACCATTCTGGACCTTTCGTACCAGTGTCAGCTTCCCATACTTTTATTTCTGAGAGTGGCTATCGAATATCAGAAACCTGTAACCATTGACTTCCATACAAATCTTATGTATCATTATGCCCCTTTTTTGTACCAGTGACAGCTTCCTGTACCTTTATTTCTGAAGTGTATGGAAGTCAATGGTTACAGGTTTCTTATATTCTTTAGCCAAACAGTCTATATTGGTACCTCAAAGGTCCATTTTAGCACCCTGATGTACCCAAAATGTACATTTGATGTACCATTACGGACCTTTAGTACCAGTGACATCTTCCAGTACCTTTATTTCTGGGAGTGGATGGGAGTCAATGGTTACTTGTTTCTGATATTCTTTAGCCAAGCAGTCCATATCGGTACCTCAAATGTCCATTTTAGCACCCTGATCTACCCAAAATGTGCATTTGATGTATCATTATTGACCTATAGTACCAGTGACATCTTCCAGTACCTTTATTTTTGAGAGTGTATGGGAGTCGATGGTTACAGGTTTCTGATATTCTTTAGCCAAGCAGTCCATATCGGTACCTCAAATGTCCATTTTAGCACCCTGATGTGCCCAAAATGTACATTTGTTGTACCATTATGGACCTTTAGTACCAGTGACATCTTCCAGTACCTTTATTTCTGGGAGTGTATGGGAGTCAATGGTTACTTTTTTCTGATATTCTTTAGCCTTACAGTCCATAATGGCACCCCAAACGTGCATGTTAGCACCCTGATGTGCCCAAAATGTACATTTGATGTACCATTATTGACCTTTTGTACCAGTGACGGCTTCCCGTATCTTTATTTCTCAGATTGTCAGGAAGTCAATGGTTACAGGTTTCTGACATTCTTCAGCCAAGCAGTCCATATCGGTACCTCAAATGTCCATTTTAGCACCCTGATGTACCCAAAATGTGCATTTGATGTATCATTATTGACCTATAGTACCAGTGACATCTTCCAGTACCTTTATTTTTGAGAGTGTATGGGAGTCGATGGTTACAGGTTTCTGAAATTCTTTAGCCAAACAGTCCATATCGGTACCTCAAAGGTGTTTTTTTTTCTACCCTGATGTGCCCAAAATGTGCATGTGATATACCCCTATGGACCTTATGTACCAGTGACAGCTTTCCCGTACCTTTATTTCTAAAAGTGGCTAAAGAATATCAGAAACCTGTAACCATTGACTTCCATACAAACAGTCCATATTGGTACCTCAAAGGTGCATTTTAGTACCCTGATGTGCCCAAAATGTACATTTGATGTACTATTATGGACCTTTTGTACCAGTGACAGCTTCCCGTACCTTTATTTCTGATATTGTATGGAAGTCAATGGTTACAGGTTTCTGATATTCTTTAAACTATCTAGCTTTGTGTTCAATGGAAGAAAGAAACTCAGGTTTGGATTAAGCAGAGGGTGTGTAAATGAATTAAAATTTTTGTGTGAACTACCCCTTTAATTGAGGGTGCTGTTTCTACCCGCATTTTACCGAAAGGACGTGCCATTGCATTCTATACCTTCAGATCTCGAATATTGTACATTATTTGGAACATAATGAATTCAGCGTGTCATTTTTTACAAGCCTATTTATTACCTGGTGCTTTCTAAATACCTTCTGCAATATGAGTTCCAGTGCTGTCGGAGTTATGGTTCATAATGAGGGAGTTCATGGGTGTGTTCTGTTTCCTGGAAAGAGTTCACAGCAAAATGCCAAGAATCTGGGTTTTCACAGCTTGTTCAGAACCCTGCCTTGCTTACTCTGGATCCACACAATCTCATTTCCAGGTTTCCATTAATGTAGCTCTCACTGCTGTCCATATTTGATCAAAAGCCCCGTGGTTTTAATAAGCTATTTTTGCACTTCTCAGCTGTTCTTTTATGAACTGTCATCTTTGTCCTTGCAGTAGCTGAGCTCTAGAGACAGAAATGCTCTTCTGAAAGCTGAGGAGGCCGTCGTTTTGCCTGTTTTGGACTTTTCTAGCCGACAGCATTTGGAGAAAGTAAGGTTGTTGCAGTTTGTCTGTTGTTCAATAGACAGGGCTAATCTTCACTATAAATATATATATATATATATTACAAAAAAAAGAAAAGTATAAAAGATGTTTTTCTATCAAGAAGCCTATTTTATTGCTTTGTTTTATAATACGTTTAATGTTCATATACTGTGAGATATAGTTGTATGTAGTTAATTTAAGAAATCTGGCACGTTTCTTCTGCCTCTTGTTATTTTGCTTTCAAACACGAGTCTCGTTCTTACCGCACTTCTGAATGCTGAGGCTCTAAGACTTCCATACATGTCTTTTGTAAAAACCATTAATGTGCATCAGTAAAAGATGTGAGTTTACTTGTTTCTAATTCTCTTCTCTTTTTTTTTCTTTTATCAATGGCTCATTTTTACTTGCATTGCAAAACACGCCGTTTTCTAAACACACATAAATGATAGGTGTTATGATAAAAAATATATTTAGAAGAATAGCAGAGTCTAAGCACAGCTACACTTACCGGCCACTTTATTAGGTGCACCTTATTAGTACCGGTTTGGACCCCCTTTTGCCTTGAGAATTGCCTTAATCATTCTTGGCATAGATTCAACAAGGTACTGTAAATATTCCTCAGAGATTTTGCTCCATATTGACATGATAGCATCACGCAGTTGCTGCAGATTTGTCGGCTGCACATCCATGATGCGAATCTCCTGTTCCACCTCATCCCAAAGGTGCTCTATTAGATTGAGATCTGGTGACTGTGGAGGCCATTTGAGTACAGTGAACTCATTGTCATATTCAAGAAACCAGTCTGAGATGATTAACGCTTTATGACATGGAGCTTTATCCTGCTGGAAGTAGCCATCAGAAGATGGGTACACTGTGAGCTTAAAGGGATGGACATGGTCAGTAACTGTAGCCTCAGTTTCCTGTTCTTAGCTGATAGGAGTGGCACGCGGTGTGGTCTTCTGCTGCTGTAGCCCATCCGCCTCAAGGTTGGACGTGTTGTGTGTTCAGAGATGCTCTTCTCGGTTGTAATGAGTGCTTATTTGAGTTACTGTTGCCTTTCTATCAGCTGGAACCAGTCTGGCCATTCTCCTGTGACCTCTGGCATCAACAAAGCATTTGTGCCCACAAAACTGCCGCTCGCTGGATATTTCCTCTTTCTCTGACCATTCTCTGTAAAACCTAGAGATGATTGTGCGTGAAAATCCCAGTAGATCAGCAGTTTCTGAAATACTCAGACCAGCCCGCCTGGCACCAACAACCATGTCACCTTTCTTTCCCATTCTGATGCTCGGTTTCTACTGCAGCAGATCGTCTTGACCATGTCTACATGCCTAAATGCATTGAGTTGCTGCCATGTGTTAGGCTGATTAGAAATTTGCTAGACAGGTGTACCTAATAAAGTGGCCAGTGAGTGTATTTATTTAGCTCCAAATACTTGGTTAAAACAAATTATTTGATTTGATTTTTTACAAGAATGTTGCATTTGCCTAAATAATGTAATTATTACTTGGATGATTTATCAAAAAGAAAGCACAATCATGACTAATCAAAAGCTGCGAATGTCAATCAGATCGTGTGAAGCGTGGTTGTGTGATGATCAGTAGTAAAACTGGTCAGGCCAGAGGAAGCTCTCTTAGGGAATCTCCAAACACCCACCAAGAGGGAAAACCCCACAGTGTTGCATTACAAACAGAAGATTTAACTGCTTTCTTTGATTCGGCTTCACTAATCCTTTAAGAAAAAAAGTTTGGTAGACTTTCACTATTAGTCATTTTCAGCTGGCTTTTGCTGTACTTCTCAGAATTATACTTGATATTGCACTTAAGTATACTCAACTTACACTGACAGAAAGGTTTTGGTATATTTAGTCTATATAGCCTACTTGTTTATTGACATAAACTGTGGAAGTCAGAATTATTAGCCCTCCTAAATTATTAGCCTCCCTGTAAATTTATTAAGCATAATAGTTTTAATAACTTATTCCTTATAACTGATTTCTTTTATATTTGCCATGATGACAGCACATGACTAGATATTATTCAAGACACTAGTATTCAGCTTAAAGTGACATTTAAAGGCATCTAAAGTTAGGGTAATTAGGCTAGTCATTGTATAACAGTGGTTTGTTCTGTAGACAACTGAAAACAAATATTGCTTAAGGGGGCCCTAATATTGACCCTTAAGGGGGCTAATAATATTGACCTTAAAATGGTTTTAAAAAATTTAAAACTGCTTTTATTCTAGCTGAAATAAATCAAATAAGACTTTCTCCAGAAGAAAAAATATCATAGGAAATACTGTTTGCTTTTTACCACAAGAACACTGTCAGCATGTTTAGTGTTCTCTGTAAGTTTCCACAACACACTTCTGTTTCATGGATTTCACGTCTCAAGCTCATTTCTGAAACTCAAAACTGGAGCTGTGACCTTCATAAAAGCGACACATAAACAGATGAGTTGTAGCCACTGATTTGTGTAGAATCCTCATAAAATGACCTTTCATTTACAACTCTACTACTACTCTTTAGCACACTTTAAATTACTCTACTACCACTTTTAGCTGTTAAAGGTGCTGTATGGACGTTTTTGACTCTTCTAAAGCATAAAAATGCTAAAATATGTTTGCAGATATTTCAGAAACATGCTAAGTGCACATACTTGTTTATCTGAAAAACAAAGCTGAAGTCAGATATTCTGCTTTGAAAATGTGCGTTACGTGCTGTCTTTGTTTTGGTTCTTTTAACTCACCCACTGCAAGTTTAGCGAATTAAATTTCAGCACCCCGAGTTGCCTTGCTGGAAAACCATCTATTTCATCCATTCATTCATTCAGAAAGGCTCTCAAAGCATTCATCTGTGACATCAAATGCAAAGCATTCAAATGCAACCTCCGGTTGACAGTAGCAGACTAATTTAGACTAAATTAGACACAGATTCAGAGTTCCACATGAGGTTATTAATTAGCCAAAAATATAAGTATTATGAATGTAAACATTAGCTGAGCAGGTTACATTGTAACCCAGTGTCCTGACTACACGCTACGTTACGAGATTTGCAATTTGGTTGTTTGTACCAGACAAAACACGACCGAAATTTAAATACAGCCAATTAGAAGCACAGAATATACGTGCACTCGCTGCACTCCAACAAAATGGTAAGATTTATAATCTAGTAATGCAAATTAAACCTCTTTAACATTATTAAATGTAAATGTTGAATCACAGATATGTGTTGGTTTTCATTATTTAACAGTTCTAAAGTTCAATTTCTGATAGTTTATTTTATTTTCCAGATCTGAGCTGAACTATCTGCTGCTGCTTTCAGTATATGGCAATAAATGTCATGTAAAATGGAATTCAAACTCACATTGTTAGCATTTAACACTGAATAAACCACATAAGGTTTACCTGAGGTGATCATTGTCCGTTTATCCTGATGTTTAGCTGCAAGAAACAGAAGCCGTTTCTAATATATCAATTTGAGGTGTCGGTTAGAACAAAAACTCCATTTAATATGGGAAATATTACTTCTATCGCGTGCCATTGCTTTTATTTAGAGCACAATTTAAATCAACCTTTAGGCTCGATAGTCAGGCACACTCCTGTTGATTTAGTCAATCTAGCAACCTGCGCTTGCGTGTGTTTTAAACCATGAATGCTATACCTAGATCAACCACTGGGTGTCAAACTTACATACTGCACCTTTAAATTAACACAAGTTCCCTAACATCAACTAATAATCAACAAAACATGTACAGCCTTTATTAGTCATAGTTTAATATTCAATAATGCGTTATTAAAATACAAATCAATGCTTGTTAACATTAGCCAATGCACTGTGCACTCTCAGAAAAAAATGGTACAATGTTGTACCAAAGAAGGTGCAAACCCTTGTCACTGGGGCAGTACCTTTTTATAGAACAGAATTGTACCTTAAGACAAAGAAGCAAATTTGTACCAAGTTTGTAACTTTAAGGACATGATTTGTACCATGGGAAATCAAAATGTCCCTTTGGTTTTTAAAACCTGCAGTATAATATTGTAGCTTCAGCAAAGGTGCAAACCTGATCCATGAAGGAGCCACTACAGTGACAAGACACTTTGTACCTTAACAGTGTCATGTGTTCCTTCAAGAACTATTTAAAGGCATCTTGCTTTATCCAACATGCGATATATTTCCAGTAAATATAAAACATCAAATTAATTTCTAAACAATGTTTTATAAATGCACCTTATCAATAAAGAATAGAAAATACTTTAATATAAATCAAAAGATCTATTTTTGCTAAACATTTCACAACACTTTTTTTTTCCACAGAAATGTTACACCAATACAATCCCCTATGTACAATATAAAACATTTGTTTTCTCTAGTTTTCACACAATACTTTTGTAATCACTTAAAAGTTCATTTAATTTACTTCATTATTTAAAACAGAATTATGCAAAAGTATTGAAACGAGATATGTGCAATGTTTGATTAGTTTTACAATAGTAAAATGTCTGCATGAACACTTTTGCCAGCTCACGTGTGTAGTGGAAAGCAAACGCCAAAAGGTGCAGATATCAATAATGAAACTGTATTCATCAGAAAAAGCTTATCAAATGTTTATTAAAATGCTTTAAATGATTAGTTTACAATACTGATAGATTTGTTTTACCAGTTGTTTTGTATTATAGAACTTAATAATGAATGTTTATGAGTTTCTTTAACCGTATGCTTTTAAATTCATGTTTTAATATGGAAATTATCCATAAAATCACTTTGCCTTTCCAGTCATATTTATTTTCATAGATATTGTAATATAGAAGTTGTCCAACACTTATGTACCTTTTTATGAATTGTGTACACTGTAAAAAATAAATCCGTAAAATTTACGTTAAAAAAACAGCAGCTGTGGTTGTCAGTATTTCACCGTTAAAAATACAGTAAAAACCGTTAAAGTAATTTTTCATTTTTACAGTAAACTACCGTATTTCATTAATTTATAGATGTAATAAGTCTGTATTTTAAATTACCAACATCTACACATCTTTTGTTACACAGTTAGACACATTAACACAACCATATGCAGGTGGTGATGAGTAAGCTACATATTAAACCAATGCTCATCACAAACAACTTTTCCCACTAGCAGAAAAGGGTACCAGTGTATAGAAGGCGCTCATAGAAGCTACTAAACACCAGTATGGTAACACGCATAACATTAAAGTCATAAAAAAAACATTGTTTATCAACATTAAATGTAACATAAATCTCTAATGTACATCACTGATGGAGAAACAACTAAATAGATCCATAGTAATGTCAACAAAAAGCATAAAAACTGATGTGCCAAACAGGGAATTCTGGGAAAGTCAATTTACAGTTATTCGCCATATATATTAGGGAAACATACCGTTAACCAGGTTACAGATTTTTACCGTACCATTTTTACAGGTTTTTTACGGTTGAAATCACAGCCATTTTTTTACAGTTGTACCATAAAAGGTACAGAACAGTATCATTAGAGGTCTTTTTTTGTACTATATAAGGTACAACTTTTACAAAGGTACAAAACTGTTCCTCAAGAAACATTTGTACCACTGTGTACCTTTTTTCTGAGAGTGTGAGTTAACATGAACAGACAATGAATGACGTTATTTTCATTAACTAACATGATTAAACACTGTAATAAATGTGTTGTTCATTGTTTGATCATGTTAATAAGTACATGAACTAATACAACCTTATTGTAAAGTGTTACCAACAATGTTGTGGTAATCAGTTATTCATATTTATAGTTATGATTATGAAACATGAATTATTGGGAAAGAGGAAGCTTGTCAATGCTGTCTTAAAGCGGACCTATTATGCAGAAACTACTTTTATAAGAGGTTTAAACACAGTTGTGTGGCAACAGTGTGTGAATATAACCAGCTTATAACGGTCAAATTAATTAATGCTATTTATTATAATCACACTTGATTAAACCAGTCTGCAGAAACACTTTGATTGGCATTCTCTCTTTGTACGTGTCATCAGAGGGGGAAAGCCCCGCCCACTAGTGAAGATCTCTCCCTCATTAGCATAGGACAATAGTCTTGTTTTTGAATCTGCCGCTATGCTGACACACAGGTGTTTGTAGCTCCGCCCTCTTTTAAAAAGAGCACTATCTCATTTGAATTTAAAGCGACAGTCACCAAAACGACACAATTAGGATCAAAGCCTAAAAGGGTCAGTTTCAAGGAGTTGTAAAGCATTATCTGTGTGTTATTTTGAGCTGAAACTTCACACACACACTCTAGAGACATCAAAGATTTATTTTACATCTTCTCAAAAAGGCATAACAGGTCCATTTTAAGATAAATGCTGTTGTTTCTGTTGTAAAATGACTCTCTAAACAGTTATAAACGCAGACTCTGTCCTTTTGTTTAGATGACACGTTTCTGTGATACAAAGGAACAAAAGCCTGTAATATGAAACTAAAATGAAAGCGATCCACTCATGAAAAATCTAAAAAAAGCTTTTCAGGTGAGCCGAACAGACATGAATTGATTTCCTTGAGATAAGACTAGAAGTTTACTGTAATTCCAGGTTTACAGTGAAGCCTGCAGCAGACTACAAGCTCATCCAGTCTTTCTAGATGATGCTGACTGAAACCCTACACTTTGCAGCATCAAACACTTGAAAACATGCATTTAATAGAGGCGTGCACATGTAGTGCAAGACCACCAACCTGATTTCACCAAGTAGGAGATGGATTAACATCTATGTTGATCCTGGAACAACATTCCAATCAGCCAATCAGAATTAAGGGATATGTTTACAGTTTGTTAAGTTTAGGATTACGGTTATGTTTACACACGTCTACATGATTGTTATCCAGCTATTATTCCCCTCTGATTTTAGGAATAATGTACAGTTATTGTTGGGTTTAGGGGTATGGATTACAGGGAATAGGTATGGATTACATTTTCCAATAAAAATGATGTTCCAGGATCAACGCAGATGTTAAACCAGGATCGCATCGTACTTGACAAAGTCATCACATGCAGTGCAACACATAATTGTTGTCAGAGCAATAATAGAGCAATAATTAATAATAATATAATAATATATTTCTCTGGAAAGCAACAAAGCATCTCAGTTATGCATGTGAATTTATTTAGGTACTGTATAATTAATAAATAGTGAGTAAATAATTATATGCGTGGTGGCTCAGTGGGTAGCACTGTCATCTCACAGCAAGAAGGTCGCTGGTTCGAGTTCCGGCTCTACCATTTCTGTGTGGAGTTTGCATGTTCTCCCCTTGTTGGCATGGGTTTCCTCCGAGTGCTCCGGTTTCCGCCACAGTCCAAAGACATGTGCGATAGGGGAAACTAAATTAGACGTAGTGTGTCTGTGTGTGTGTGCGTGTGTGTGTGCGTGTGTGTGTGAATGTGTGTGTATGAATGTTTCTCAGTACTGGGTTGTGGCTGGAAGGGCATCCGCTGCGTAAAAACATATTGAAGTAGTTGGTGGTTCATTCCACTGTGGCGACTCCTGATAAATCAGAGACTAAGCCGAAGTAAAATGAATAAATGAATAATTATATACTAAAATTCTATAATATCTCTGGATTATATTTTTTATTCCAGCCAGACTTAAAGAATTAAGACTTTCTTCAGAAGGAAAACATTATAGGAATTCCTTGCTCTGTTAAACATCATTTAGAAAATATTTGAGAAATATTTCTGAGTAATAGTTTTGTCTTCAACTGTTCCAGTTTTGTTCTCCACTTGTATGTGAGTCATTGTGAAGGTATTTTTAACCGTGGTAATTTCCCTGTGCTCTTTTTCAAAACTTTCCTTAGAGAAGAATTAAAGTCAACAATAATGATCCAGCAAAGATGGTGGTGCACGTGTGAGACTACTCATAGTGTCTCATCCCAAATTAAATCAAATCAAATTTGGTTAAATTAAATGACAAAAATAAAAAAGTATTAAATAAAAAATTAAATATATTTAAAAATATTGAAAATACAAAATAATAAAAAAATGTAATAAAATAAAATAGTTTTTTATCAAATGATTTGTCTTAAACAAGTATTTTGAGCCAAGGATAAATAGATTGTATATATATATATATACAGTTGAATTATTAACGCCTCTTTGATTTTTTTTTCTTTTTTAAATATTTACCATATGATGTTTAGCAAAGCAAGGAAATTTTCACAGTATGTCTGATAATATTTTTTCTGGAGAAAGTCTTATTTGTTTTATTTCGGCTAAAATAAAAGCAGTTTTTATTTTTTTATGAACCATTTTAAGGTCAATGTTATTAGCCCCTTTAAGCTAATTTTTTTCGACTGTCTACAGAACAAACCACTGTTATACAATAACTTGCCTAATTACCCTAACCTACCTAGTTAACCTAATTAACCTAGTTAAGCCTTTATATGTCACTTTAAGCTGTATAGAAGTGTCCTGAAGAATATCTAGTCTAATATTATCTACTGTCATCATGGCAAAGATAAAATAAATCAGTTATTAGAAAAATAAACAAGGGGGCTAATAATTCTGACCTCAAATGTGTGTATATATATATATTATTTATTTATATTTATATTTACATATATTTATATTTATTTATATATATATATATATATATATATATATATATATATATATATATATATATATATATATATATATATATATATATAGATATAGATAGATATTTATATATGTAGAGATATTTATATATATACAGGTTTCCTTTCGCTGCTGTTTAAAAACAGTAATGCCCTAAACTGGGGCTCGAGTGGCTGTAGCCCAATCAGAACATCGATGATCAGATGTCCCAATTTTCCCAGGACAGTCACTTATTTTGGCACTACCGCGAGAACCGACCAGTCAAAAGGTAGGCTAACCAAGCTATGGATACGTATATATTTATATATATATATATATATATATATATATATATATATATATATATATATATATATATATATATTTTTTTTTTTTTTTTTTTTTATATATATATATATATATATATATATATATATATGTACATATACATAAATATACATATACAGGGTTGGATTAAGAGCACATCTATAGCAAATCCAAGGGCCCCCCTATAAATTATTTTTTACCTTACAAAAGTGTGTATGTATATATGTGTGTGTGTGTGTATGTATGTATATATTACATTACATTTTTTTTTATTAAATTAAAAATAAAATATTAAACAAAATATTTTTAAAATTTTTATGAAAAATTATATTTAAATTATAAAACATTGTTTTTAATCAAGTGATTTGTTTCTTGGAGCTAAGCATAAATAGAAAATAATATAATGATAAAATAATATAAAAAATTATAAATAATGAAATTTTTTAGACATGGACATGGGAAACTAAGAATTAAATGATTGATAAAATATAATTAAAAATATATCAAATTAAATAAAAACATTTTAATTAAAAACAAAATTAAATAAAAAACATAATAAAATAAAAATGTAAATAAATTAAATTAAAAACAATATTTAAATTTAACTAAAATAAATAAAATATTGTTTTTTTATCAAGTGATTTGTTTTAAGCAAGTATTTGGAGTTAAGGTTAAAGAGATTTAGCTTCATTTTTAGACATGGACATCATAAAAATCATAAGATTTAATGATTGATTATTTATGAAATAAAATGCAATAAAAAATTATTTCAAAATAAAATAAAAATTAAATAAAATTAAAAATAAAATTAAATGTTTTTATTTAAACGATTTGTAAGGATAAAGGATAAATAGTTAGTTAAGGATAAATAGATTTAGTTTCATTTTTAGACATGGACATATGAAAAATCAAAGGATTAAATGATTATAAAATAAAATGAAATAAAATAAAAATGACATTCAAAAAAACATTAAACATAACATTAAATAATAAATAAAATAAATAAATAATAATAATAAAATATCATTTTAAAATCAAATCTTTTTTTTTTAAACGATTTGTTTCAACCCAGTATTTGAGCTTAGGATTAATAGATTTAGTTTCATTTTTAGACATGGACATAGGAAAAATCAAAGCATTAAATGATTGATTCTTTGTTTATCCAGCATTGTGTTCACACAATGGAGAAAGCAAACACAGATGACAACATGACAGACGCACAACAAGACTGATAAGACAAACGATTCGCTCCAACAAAATCATATGCTTTTAAATGAATACTCTTATAATGAAGGATTATTACCCTATACTGTATGTCATAGTGATACAAAGGAGATATTTTAAAGATTACCACAGATTTACCATGGTATCTACCTTCTAGGTGATACTAGTCTCATCTGTTATTGTTTTTGACTGTCTACAGTAATCATTATGCATACATATTCATTCATTCATTTTTTTTTTCGGCTTAGTCCCTCTATTAATCTGGGGTCACCACAGCGGAATGAACCGCCAACTTATCCAGCATATGTTTTACGCAGCGGATGCCCTTCCAGCTGCAACCCATCACTGGAAAACATCTATACACACTCATTCACACTCATACACTACGGACAATTTAGCCCTCCCAATTCCCCTATACTGCATGTTTTTGGACTTGTGGTGGAAACCGGAGCACCCGGAGGAAAACCCACGCGAACACAGGGAGAACATGCAAACTCCACACAGAAACGCCAACTGACCCAGCCGAGGCTTGAACCAGTGACCTTCTTGCTGTGAGGTGAACATGCTACCCACTGATGCATACATATTATTTTAGGCAAAACAAGATGTCTTTAGTCCACCGAAACAGCGGAATGAACTGCCAACTATTCCAGCATATGTTTTACACAGCGGATGCCCTTCCAGCCGTAACACAGTACTGGGAAACACCCATACACTCTTGCATTCAAACACACACTCATACACTACTGCCAATTTAGTTCATCCAATTCATCTATAGCGCATGTGTTTGGACTGTGGGGGAAACCGGAGCACCCGGAGGAAACCCACCCAGTTATGTGGGTGCAAATGCCTTGTTGATGCCAGAGGTCAGAGGAGAATGGCCTGACAGTTCCAGCTGATAGAAAGGCAACAGTAACTCAAATAAGCACTCATTACAACCAAGGTCTGCAGAAGAGCATCTCTGAACACACAACACGTCCAACCTTGAGGCGGATGGGCTACAGTAGCAGAAGACCACAGCGGGTGCCGCTTCTGTCAGCTAAGAACAGGAAACTGAGGCTACAATTCACACAGGCTATATATATATATATATATCAAAAGACGAAAGACCCACCCCTCACTGACAAAGGTCCAAAATTTGCACCATACATGAGCTCATTTGTCTTATTTTGGCTGCAATGCCATCATTAATTGTGAAAATAGCCCTTCGAAAAGTCCTCTGTTGGCTGTCGCTTCGGTGTGGCTTCAGCTAATCAGTTTTGATCAATGCAAACAATATTTCCAACATCCAGCTGTGTTAGAAAACACAATCTGACATAAGTGACATCGTCTTTCGCTGCTGTGTTGTTTTAAATAGAGAGAACATTTCACAAGTAACTTTAATTTTAAGTCTTGGACCTAATTCCTGAAACAAAAAGGACCAATAAAAAGATGTGACGCACTAAAAGCGGCCCATATTAAAATTAATTTAAATACTATTTTGGCTAATGCTGTTATCCGTGAATATTCAAATATACTTTTTATTTCAAGAGAGGTTAGAAAAATCGTGAAGCTCTACATTATTATTACTATTACTATTATTATGTTTTGATTTTTAATATTTAGATAGCCAAATTCTGACAGAAGAAAGTTGAATGTTCTGGCCAGTTTGTTATTTGCCTAACAAATGACAATAGGCCACAGTTTTTATTCAGAACTTTAACAGATTCCTATTTTTGTCTAATGATATAATATAAATTTTATTTTAAAATTAAGTATTCATATTTCTTCGTTCTAAATCTTTAGGAAATGTTTTTGGTTTATCAAGACAAGCTAATCCAGCTATGAGTAGTGCTTAAAATGTCACAAAAATGCAGTTTTTAAATCTCATAAATAAATAGAAAATTAGGCGAATAACATGAAAAATGTCCACTTCTTGAGAAAAAAAGAAGAACCCCTTTAACCAGGCTGGCAACGGGCCTGTAATAAATAAAAATGACTATATGTTAAAAAATAAATAGCAGTTCAGGTCGCAAAGCCCCTCCCCCTTCCTTCTCTTGCCCCTCCCCCTCCCGCTCACCCTTTACAGCATGAACTCCTAACACTTCAGTTGACTGAGCTGGAAACAGCCGATAAGCGGAGCGCGGAGATAACAGTAATGTTTTTACCCGTTCCCTAGAGGGGCTGTAGAAACCGACGAGTGAGTCCGTCGTGTATTTATGGATTTATTATCATTATGGCTGCGTTTCTGTGAGGTAAGACAGGTAGCCAGTCTCTCTCTCTCACAGACACACACACATTCACACGCACATTCACACGCACACGCGCGCGCTCCCTAAATCTGTGTGTTGACATTTTGTTTCATCTCACGGCTGTCGGGTCGGGTGTGTCTCATTTGCACCGTGTGACTTTGTAATTCACTTGTGTTTAACAGGGGCTATATTGGGTTGGTGGTTAATGTTAGCTGAAACGCTACATCGCTAACCGGATGTGTCTGTTACCGTTACAGCGGACGGGCACAAGAGCGAAGGGTCGACCTTTGGTTACTGAATTGTTAAAACGGTGTTGTATTTTCACAACTAGGTATTAAAGAAGTTTTTAGGGAGTTCTTTGAAACATTGACAAAGTAATCTGTAAAAACGGGATATGTTAATGCTTTTTTAAAGACATTTAGGTTCGTAGTAACCAATATATTTAGAAATGTATGATAACAGACCACATGTGTTTGTGAATGATCACCTGGTGTGTGTCATCAAGGTAAGGTTGCTTTTATATGCAGACTTTTTCCTTAATAATGTAATTTCAGGAAATATTATTGGCAAAATCTAATTAGTGAAATCATATTAGCTACAAATGACAAAGTACAATATATGCTAACTGTACCAAATTTGTAAACTAGTTTTCATTGATCTAAAAATGTTTTATGATTTCCTGATTCCTATACAGAGTAATCCCAAAGCGCTTAAGACATCCCAACTGCTGAGAAAAATACTTAATGTATATTATATTACAAATTTATTTTTGCTTTTAATTCCTTGTGTACTGTTTTATGTATAATCCTGTAATCCACTGTTTAATCAATAAAAAAATAAAAGCAATAATAAAATGGATTGAGGTTAAGTTGGTTTTATATTCACACATAGGCACTTTCTCCTTAATAATGTAGTTTCAGAAAAGCTTTGTTTGCGAATTCTAAATGGGGAAATCATAGTAGCAGCCAATGATTATCTAAGTACAACATTGTTTACAGTTAAATAAATAGTAGTGATGTTGTTTCGAAGTCACAATTTCATGCTAGTTAAGACTGAATATTCAAAGTAGCATGGTGAACAATATAGGGACTGTTAAATGAACAAATGTGCGAATATTACTTATAACTTTACCTCAGTATAAAAAAGACTATCAAAGTACATTGTTCACAGTCAAAAAATAGTGCTAATGTTGTTTTCAAGTCATACTTGCATTTGATTTCAGACTGAATATTCAAGGTAACGTGGTAAACAATATTGTGAGTGTCGCAAGTTGTCACTGAACGAATGTGCGAATATGAACACTAGTTCAATGTGTGTGTCGTGGTTTACAGTCGAATTTGACTCAGAATGTCGCAGAAAAGATATAAAAAGGCATAAAAATAAATAATTATATTGTAAATATATTTTATTCTGTTAGTACTAGGTGTCTTATTTTCTCGTGGTTTTATGTTATTAAATTGTGCTGAAAAGTAAATTAATGATATATTGGTGTATCATTGTTATTAAAATTGCATGCGTTGCATTATAATCTATAACACATGTAGTTTTTGTTAAATTTATTCTTTTTTGGTTGTGTATAATAATATATTTTTTGCATTGTTAAAATGTAATCATTTTCGTTAAATTCCAGGGTGTTACAGGGTCTTTAAAAAGTGTTAAATCTCAAAAGCTAAATTTTAGGCCTTAAAAAGTCTTAAATTCACTGAAATGTTGAGTTGTAGGTCCTAAATCTTTATTAGCAGGTCTTAATTTTCCTTTGTTCATGTATAGCTACCCAATCTGGCCATTAATACCCATACAATCACCAACAATCCTAATGTCAATAAAACTTACTTTTTATTTAAAATAGCATTTAAATACTTTACTTATAGTAACATTTCCTCTTACACACACACACACACACATATATATATATATATATATATGTATATATAAATATATATATATATATATATATATATATATATATATATATATATATATATATATATATATATATATATATATATATATATATATATATATATATATATATAAATTTACTGCTATGTTTTGTTCTATTCTTGGTAATGGATTTATATAAAAAAAATTATATAAAAAAAAAAAAAATTCAAACTAAATTATTATTGTATTACATTTTAATCATTTTAATAGGGCAAGTGAAAATCTTTTCCAACTAGGATATTCAAAACAAATCCTTAGCATTTATCCCTGTATAAGTCTAAAATTTAATTCATAATGGTCCTAAAATGTCTTGAAAAGTCTTAAATTTAACCTGCAGAAACCCTGAGTTAATATTTAACTATTCTACATAATTAACTCAGCCTTGCCCCTATCCATACATCTAATCTTGATAATATCCCTAACCAACAGTTAACACTTAACCTCTCACTAATCAAATTATTACACATCCATATGGATAAACCTCTCCCTAACCTTAGCTAAATTTTAAAGTGCTCATATCACAGCACTTTGGCCATCTTTTCTCTGATAAATGTGACCCACAAAATCTCTTATGCTGCACTGGTATATTTTGGCTTTATCTAAAAATACACTCAACGGGTCAAAATTAGTGATTTTGCTTTTATGCCGAAAATCATTAGAATATTAATAAACGATAATGTTTCATGTAGCATTGTTGCACTTCAGTTCGACAACTTTAAAGGCAACTCGGATAATACAGTAGATATTTAACAAGATATTCATCTCGACTAAATATTGTTTTAACAAAATATACATTTACACATGGAAAGCTTCTTTAGAAAGCTTTTGTGCGCTTCTTAAATGTAATTTTCCATCAGTTGATGCTGGTTTTGTGGTCTAAGGTCACAAATGTGCTATATTAGTAACCTTGCTTGCATACTAACCTGTACCAATACCACCAAACCTGTCCTTAATCTGAAGGAATCTAAATCTGTGCATATCACTAAACCTGTTCCAAACATCAACCGCTTAAGCTCTACTGCATATTTAGAAAACGTTTAGTAAATTTCCTAGTGTTTTCCTAGCATTGTTAATCACTTCAGATAGACAACTTTAAAGGCAACTCAGATTTTAGATATTCAAATAGATCATCATCTTCCTCTGAACCATATTCAGAGGAAAATGAGGAAATAATAAATTAACAAATGACACCCAAGTAAACCATTACTATTCTTTGAGCACAAACCCCCCCAGGGCAGTGCACGTTGGACAGTTTATCAAGGATGTACCACTTGATTTCATCTCACTATAGTTGTTAAAGGTGATATTTAATGAATCTTCTCTCTATCTAACAACTATTCTGTCCTTTTGAATCTATCAGATAACGTGTCACAGTGTCAGTACGCTGCTTTAATCTTTCGCTTTCACACTTGTACTTCATAATAACCTCAGATATTGTTGGTTGCTTCCTGTTGGTTGTGCACCTATTTTTATCTGGCAAGTTTGTCGACGCCATTATAACGACACAGATCATTCTGCCCATAACTAGGGCCAGACGGAATCTGTGGACATTTTTTGCTATTTCTGAGCAGAATTTTGGTAAAAATCTGTGGATTTCTGCGGAATTATTCTGGGAGTATCATAACTAAAACCTTAATATATAAAATAAAAATAATATCTTTTTAACTTTTATTTAATGTTTAAAATGCAAATCCAATTAGATTCACATTATTTGGTAACCAAAGCAAGTCTCTCATATAATATCTCTACTAAAAGACCGAAAATATTACTGTACAAACTGTACTGTAAATAAATCAGATGAACATTTTCATATTAGTCAATAATATTACTGAAATAAATTAAACTTAATAATTATAGATATTACACACATTTACTCAAGTAAATAAACAGAATTAACGATGGGCTAAAAATCTGCGGAATTCTGCGCGCGCAGATCCTGTGTGGGCCTACCCATAACTTATCTTTATTTGTTTATGATTTGGTTTTGGGTTAAACAAAGACTGTGCTGGTCAGGTAGTTGAAACGGCAGACTACAAATAGTTAATTCATAATAAATTAATTAATTATTCATAAGCCACCTACGACGAGGATGCTATCATCCATCGCGATGTTTCTAATTAGACATCGTACGATGCCAAATTGATCGACATTGCCCAACCCTAAATGGCATAACATATTTTCAGCTGATGAATTTTCTGTGACTGAAAATTCGGCACATCTCTAATATCAACACAATTTTTGATTCCCATTGTTGCACATTTCTGCTGTGTGATTGGCTTTTAGGTCAATATAGAGTAAAAAAGTCCAGAGCTTATCATAGTTATTAACATCAATTTTAACATGATTCAATATAATATCGTTTATCGGCTAAGCCCAATTTAACTTTTGTCCAATAAATTCTGTGTAGTAGTTTAAACTGTATCAGCGAATGACGAGCACAGATAGTAGTATGTACACAACAAAAAAACATTTGACCATTCATCATCTGAAAAACCATTGTTGACATCTGATTGCAGTCAGATGTGCTATATAAATGAACTTGCTTGCATACTAACCTGTAAATACCACTGTAAATGCCAATACCACTAAACCTGTCCTTAATCTGAGCTCATCTAGATCTGCGTATACCACTAAACCTGCACCAAGCAGCGACCCCTTAATCTCTGCTGCATCTTTAAAAATTATACTTAATAATTGTGATTTGTCTGAGTCTTTCATCTTATCTGAAAACCACCTCAGTGGCAGTGAAATTAGGTTTTGTTTTGTTTTTGTGAACACATGGTATATAGTATTGCAGGATATTTTTCACACGGTGTATAGACTGTACTCTATTTTCAAGTAACCTCAACATTGACTTGTGTCAACAACATCTGAATTAACTGTATTTACTCAAAGCAAGCGTATTTTTTATTACTGGTTATACAGGTTATACAGACTGAATTATCGGATCATGTAGAAACGGCTCCTTTTACCATGCTTTCAGCAGCTTTCAGTATCACAGAAAATATATCAACAAAATTGAAAAGGATCTAAGCAATAACCTTAGTAATAACTGGTAACTTTGGTGGTTTGGTGGAAACTATGGTCAGTCTGTTTAGTATTTGCAGTGAACATGCTTGAAATTTTGCCTTCAGGCCTGTTACAGCATGTTCAGAACAAATCTATATGAAGTAATATTTCTCTGACCTGCATTGAACTTGGTGAATAGAATTTGTATTAGACTTTCACTTAAATCTGCAGGGATTTAACTTTGGTGATATCAGCAATTGAAAGACTAAATTTATAATTTCCTGATTTTGTTTGCCTGCAGTTGAAGGCTGAAATTGTAATTATTTTTCAGATATTATTATAGTCATGTTTAACAGAGCAAGAACATTTTCACAGTATTTTCTCTCTCTTTTAAATCCCCTCGTCAGGCAGCGCTGGAGCAGCAGCGTGAGAGAGTGGACCAAAGTGCATTAAAACTTTACCAATCAGTATTTGATTCATTTTTTTGTGGAGTTGCAACAATGAGTCACACACAATGTCATTACAAAGTTCACGCACACACACAGCAAGGACACAAACACATAGCGCAGACACATACACACACACACACACACACACACACACACACACACACACACACACAAACGTAGCGCAGACATACATACACGCATAGCTCAGACACGCAGACACACACACAGAGAAAGAGAGAGAGAGAGAGAGAGAGAGAGAGACAGCGCGTTAAGCTTTGCACTCGTTTTGCACACATATGTGTCATGATACTGGTAATCTCCACTGCTGTATGGATATCTCTTATATTAATGTACTAAATAAACCTGATTTAGCGTCCACAAACCGCGATTGAAGCGTCTTCCTTTATAATTGTTCTGACACGCGGCTGTGCTGATTAAGTGAATCTGAAGTGAATCGCTGTAATTCATTACACACATGCTCTGTTTTAAAACATGTTAAACTTGTGAAACTCACTCTTGATCACGTTTGATAATGATCCTAGCGAACTGAACACACCTTTTATTCCCGGCTGCTTTGCGCATGTCCTCTCTTGATGATATGATTATACACGTGACTACCGGACATGTTAATGCGCACAGCTGTCAATCAATATTGGTGGGCGGGGGGACCGCACTCCTACGTAAAGTTGCGGTCGATCTGAAAACCGCTCCAATTGGTCCACCGTTTTTATGTTGTTAAATTTGAAAAAAAAAGGGCTGGGTGTGTTTATTTCACCCCAATATAACAGTTTATACACTATACTTACACACATTTCTGTCCAAACAGCTTGAAAAGTAGATTTTTCACCATAGGTGCCCTTTAAACGAAAGGGTATTAAAATAAGAAAAATACACAACTTACGACACTTTAATGCTTGCAGTTGTTGTATTTGCACCAGCTCTGCGATGAGTTAAATTAGGCTGTCCAGTCTTTGTGTTCAGTCCTTTACTACCATTGATTAAAACCTATACAGGCAGTCAGGCAGCATAATACAGAGAGTGGACCAAAGCGCATCAAATGATCGGTATAAAAGAATAATAAAAAGAATAAATATATACATTTTTATATTAGATGCACATCTGATGCTTGTATTTCCACCAACTCCACATCCACAACTTCATGCATTGGGTTAAATTAGGCTTTGCAGTCTCTGTGTTCAATCCTTTACTTCCACTGTATCTGTTCAGCTGAGGGAACGGAACCAACCCTGTGACGTCAGACACAGCGATAATCCAAGATAGCTGCACCCTAGGTCTAAAAGCTATAGGAAAACACGCCGTTTTCTTCTAAATGGTTTCATTAATCGAGTTTGTTTAATATATTTTCATTAAAGTGGAATCCAATGTACAAAATAATGTAAACTCGACTGAGTGCTTAATTTCTCTCTTAATATATTGCGTAGCCATACTTTTCAGGATAAAGAAACTATTGTATTAAATCACTAATTTATCGCAAACCGTTGCAATATGAATGTCGCAATAAGCACATTTGAAATCTTTTGATGTGTTGTTCAGCCCTAGTTTGTAGGATAGTTTCTCAGTACGCTGTGTTCTTGTGTTTTCAGGTGACTCGGCCCGGATGAAGCTTCTTGTGAGATGTTCAGAATGAAGTCCATGCGGAGCTTCATGTTTCTAATATGTCCTGTCATGGTGCTGGTATTCTTCTACTACTCCTCTGGTAGATTACAACTAAGAAACTCAGTCCAGAAATCTCGTGAGTATATCATTTACTCATCCTTTTCAGGTTTTTCCAACACGTGTGACTCTTTATGCATCACACACAAAAGCAGATCACTGATTTCTGTGTTTCCTTTTGAAGGGACAGAATTTCCATTTAGAGTAAATGTTTAACGGTTGTTCTCCACTCAGGTTGTTTCCATGTTAATCAGGTTTTCGTTTCTTTGAACTGTGAAATGTCACAGTTTTCTTCTCTATATTGCTTTGCTTTCTATTGTATGGGATTCCCCTACACATCACCAGTCGCTTTCGCTGTCTGTTATGCGGTTATGCTTCCTGTTTGCGATCAGATCACTGGTAAAGTCATAATCTTAAAATAAAAAATCCCTAAAAATGAAAGATCTGGTTTGCTATGATGGCCAGAGGAGGGAGCTAAGACCCTATCGCTGACCACATTTACCCTGTTAAATATGTGGGGGAAAAGTAGTAAGCAAGCCAGAATTTGTCAGCTTTGAAGACCAAGCGATACACAAACTAATCATTGCTTAATATTACTCATCACATGTGTTTGTTTACACGAGGAGTCTCTTCAGATATGATGTATATTTCATAAAGAAACCGCATGAATTAACATCTGTTATTGGTTGTCTGTGTGGTTTTGTGCATGGTACAGATTTGAGGTGGTACGCTGCTGTTTCACAAGTGTAATGCGGCACTACTAGTGTCATGTGTCAGGATAAATTTAGAAGCGGTTGTATCTGACGTTGCCATCACATCAGTGAGATGGCTGATGATTTGCATGTAGAGCTAAAAAGGAAGCTAATTTGATTCAGAATTCTTTGAAAAATATACCGTTTTGAAGTACAGTGATAAATTGAAGAAGTAAATGTTTTTAACATCATTAATGCTGATGCTTAGGTAGGGCTAGACAGAATCTGCAGACGTTTTTTGCTATTTCTGAGCAGAATTTTGTAAAAAATCTGAAGATTTGTCTAATGATGTTAAGAGTATAGTAACTAAACTTATGAAATTAAAAAGAAATCATGTTTTTAACTTCAAAATCAAACTGAAAGTGCTCAGGAGTGGCTTAAATAATGAGTGTATGGTTTTTTGGGTAGGGATTCATCATACATTCATTATACTAGTTTATTTTTGTTTGTTTATTTATACATTTTTTATGGTTTCATTCTATATACTAAGGCTGGGCGATTTGGCGTAAAATCTAAATCTCGATTAATTTAATATTTTGTCTCCATTTACACTGCCGATCTTGATGGTCAATTCCGATTTTCTTGCTGTATCTGATTTTTTTGATGACCAGCTTACATCATCTTTTAAAAGTGAGTCGTATCTGATTGTCTGCATTTACACGGCACATGGCAAAGGCACAATGACCAGGAAAAAAAGAGCAGGCGCTGACTGACAGCTGATAATAAAAGAGCGCTCTTTTCTCCATTCCTGTATTTTTAATGTGTTCGCAGGGCTTCATTTTTTACAATTATTTTTGACACGTTGTTTTACTATAGTTCATGGCAGAAAAGTTCTCATTTGGCCATCTTCCTTTAATCTAAGCCTTTTTAAACCAGTAGGCATTTTATAGTCATAACGTCCATGTCGCCATAATGTCCATGGCGTGATGTATGCAATAGTTTTATATTAGTTCATATGGGTTGCGTCTGGGATATTGTTCTCTCTCTCTCTCTCTCTCTCTCTCTCTCTCTCTCTCTCTCTGTCTCTCCCCCTCTCTCCCTCTCCCGTTAACATGCCTAAATACTTGTGCTACATGACAATATAAAAGTCCTCATGTAAGAGATTTAAGCATTGGGACTCTGCTGAAGTCTGTTCTGAAATGAAAGCGTTAGTGTTGACGTCATTCGCTATGGTTTTTAATGAAGTGCGACTCGCATTGACAGGTGAAAATCTGATCTGCCTGCTTACACTGCAGACACGATGGCATAGATCCGATTAATATCGAATAAATTTCCACATGTAATCAAGGACTGAATCTGATTTGAGTAAATCAATTATTTTTTTCCTGCTTGCATGTACATGGTCCATATCCAATCTGTGCATCATGGGTGAAACAAAATGGGAATTGAGTCACTTGAACCATGCAGTGTAAATGCAGCCATTAACTCAATCAGAGTAATGAACGATTATTTAATTAATTAATTAATTTATTTTTTGCCGTCATAGTTCACTGACAAGTTTTGTACAGTAAATATGCTCACATATAAGTGAGAGATTTCTGAATAAAGGGTGCATTTCTTGATTTTAAAATAACTGAAGTAAACACACACACTATTTACTATCTATGATTATTTATTGAACATCAGTGTCGACAACTGAAATTAAAAAGCACATCGCCTAAAACCAACGGTCACTTCCTTTAAAAAAGTGAAAATAAATAACTTGCACTTTTGGAGACAAAATATTTCAATGTTTTTCATTTTAAAAGTAGAAAATAAGCAGTATCTCTTCTAAATAAAGTAACTCAAATATTTTAATGTAAACAATAATTTTAGTGTAATAGAAAATATGCTGTTTCTAGGCATCTCTGGCGCAGCTTCCAATCATCGTCAATGTAGTGCAAACATGTGACATGTGGTTAAATGTTTTGAGAGGTACGCGGGTATGCCACTCTGCGGCTGTGCTGGTCCATATCTGTGTGTTCAACGCATAAGTATAAATCAGCGTTAACAGAGCGGGGTCACATGACTCCACACAGGGAAGGGAAAGTAATTGAAAAAATTGACCTGGAAAATTTTGATCGATTATAGGTTCTGAATGTCGGTTTCGATTACTTTTCGATTAATCGCACAGCCCTACTATATACATTCATGTTGTATTATTTGAGAAATATGTTGTATAACACATCTTTTTTTTTTCTCATTAACAGTTTCTTTTCTTCTCTCTATGCTGAATTAATAATAATTGTTGAGTTGACCTTGTGTTTAATATATTATTTTAGTATTGTGTATTCTAATGTGTAATGAGATCATAGTGTTCAAAAGAAACTCCACACGCACCTGATCTCCGTTACCCTGATCGTGTTGGGACAGCTTAAAGCAGGGGTCACCAATCTCAGTCCTGGAGGGCCGGTGTCCCTGCAGGGTTTAGCTCCAACTTGCCTCAACACACCTGCCTGGATGTTTCAAGTACACCTAGTAAGACCTTGATTAGCTTGTTCAGGTGTGTTTGATTAGGGTTGGAGCTCAAATCTGCAGGACACCGGCCCTCCAGGAACAAGTTTGGTGACCCCTGGTTTAAAGGAATAGCCATGTCAGTAAAGCAAAAACATGTCAGTTTTTTTTTTCCACATTTTTGGAGGGATTTGGACTGACTTTTGCTGTTTATTTAATGTTTACAATGCAAATCCATTGAGATCCACTTATTTGGTAAACAAAGCAAGTCTCTCATTTAATATATCCACTTAAAGACAGAAAAAAATGACATTACAAACTGTATTGTAAATAAATCATATGAACATTTTCATATTAGTCAATAATATTACTGAAATTAATTTAAAAACTGAATAAATTTACATTTACACAAGTAAATAAATAGACTCGATGGGCTAAAAGTCTTTGGATTTCTGCGCATGCATATTCTGTGTTGTCCTATACGGGTAGTTTTATAGATCGTTGTTAAATTCAGTTTAATTCACCTTTATTTTCTATAGAGCTTTTACAATGTAGATTGTGTCAAAGCAGCTTCACATAGAAGTTTTAGTTAAAGTTAAAGTTCAGTTTAGTTTAGTTCAGTGTGGTTTGACTTTCAAGGGGATAATTAAAGGGGTGTTAAATGGATAATTCACCCAAACATAAAAAAAAATACTCACCCTTAATTGGTTTTAAACCTTTATGAGTTTCTTTCTTCTGTTGAGCACCAAGGACATCCATAGTAGGAAAAACAAATACTATAAAAATCAATGGTTACAGGTTTTCAGCATTCTTCAAAATATCTTCTATTGTGTTCATAAGACTTAGGTCAGACAGGTTTGGAACAAGTGACGGAAGAGTATAAATAATGACAGAATTTTCATTCTTAGGTGAGCTATCCCTTTTTGAATAAAAATATTTATTTATTTTCGTTTAACATCATTAAAGCTGTCACTTTTGCGAGTTTAATGCATTATTCCTAAATAAAAGCATTTATTTTCATTCAGTTTTAAATAAAAATGCTTACTGAGGCTCAATTTTTGAATGGTAGTGTATATTGTTATATACTAGAAATGTGTGAGATTAAATGACGTAAATCTCACATTCCATTTATTAGATAGCGAACAGAAACACGAATCTATTGTTCAGACTTTGTTCTACCATAAATCAATCATTTGGCTATCAGCATTTGTCAAATGATCACATTATAAACCAGTTAACAGGATGTTTACAAATGGTTTTTGATTTGATGTTTTATAATCATTCATAGAGTTTCGATGACACTTAATAAGTGATACACGCATTTCTGTTTTTAACATGCAGTGGAACTGGAAATGATCTTTCTAACCAAGTCTGACCAGCATTTGTAAGTAATTTAGTTACACTCCGCTTTTTGGCTCATGCAACAAACAAGAGCTTTAGGACATTTTCAGTTCCACTGGGCTGTGTCACACTAAAATGTAGCCACAAAATGCTACCATATTTTTTACTGTGTAACTAGCAACATTCGTTTTCTCAGATGTGCAAGAACAGGAAATCGGCTTTTCTCTGCTCAATGCTCACAATGATGTTGTCATCGCCTCTGCAAGTTTTTGCATGTTTCCCTTTTAGATATGATGTTTTTTCCTGTCAATATTCTCACTTCCTCTTCAAAGTCCACCAGAAATACTTGAAATATATTGTCAAGCTTTTTTTATTCTGATGCTTTTCAAATTGTTTATCAGGTTGGATGAAGCAGCTGTTAATCAAGACTTTTCTTGTAGTCTTCAATCAAATCTGATTGTATAGATTCTTGATTACTATTTTTTTTTCATTAGTTAAGGCAGAACCTTGTGATCTAGCTGCACTTGAGATTCTCTAGAATTCTCTGCGTTCAGTGTCTCACACTGAACGCAGTCGACCAATCACAACAGACTGGGCCATCAGACCACTCAGCGCAGATTAGCATCATGCTAAGGAGGGGTTTGGGAACAAATGAATCACTGAACGAATCACATGGGGGTCGCTGGGATAATTAGGTAAAAAAAAAATCCATGTGATAAGACAATGAAAGTGTTTTTTGACCTTGCATGCATATCAGCCTGTTGTTGGAGACCCCCAAAACCAAAATATGACCTTTTTTAATGCATTATAGGGGCTCTTTAAAATATGTGGCTAAGAAATGGCTATTAACTTTTTTTTTTGGTGGGGCCAGTGAAAATATTGGCAGGGCAAGTAAAAATCTGAACCCTGCACTACTGTAGTTTAAGTACCAGTTATTAGGATATTGGCTGATTATAAGTATGTGTTCAACCTAACTACTATCTTAATAACTATCAAGTTTCTCAAGCAGAAAGGTTGGAGTTTATTAAAGCAAAAGTCATAGTTATAACAAGAATTGCACTTTTAAAATAAACTGTGACCTACGTTTAGTTAAAGCCACTGTGTAAATCCTTATATTTGAAATGATTTAATTAATAAAAAGCAAATTAATCAAATAAAAAATTAATTTGTTTTGTTAAAAGTAAAATGAAAGTATTGGTTATTCAATATTCAGTTGCGCTTTTAGTTTTTCGGCTGAATGGAAAAGTACTGTTAAAAAAAAAGATCTTTCTTGCATCAGTAATTACCATGTGATCTGATTAACTGGTTTCTTAGCTTTGCTTATCTTTCCTAATCTTATTTCAATTCTATTTTTTATTTATTGCTGCATATTGTGCTCCAGCTCTTCACAGTTTTTTAGGAACTACAAATGGTGGAAACTTCTGCTTGTTGTTCAGTTTCTCTCATCCATGTCATTTTTAAATAAATGCATAATTTGTAACCGCATGTACTGTAATGCACTGGCATATGTGTGTCTGTTTGCTTGTTTTGTTGTTTGATCTAATAACCGGTTTGAGTAAGTCAGGGCTCAGTGATGCTGTCATCATTCTTGTCCGGGTACATCTCCTAAAAACTGTTTACAGAAGACACTAAAATCATCTGACTTTACTCGGGCAGAGGTGATGATATGCTTCAGTGCGTTGAACTTACACTCTTGTGTTTCAGAGGCTGATTTGGATAGTTTGCTCTCCGTGGGACGTGTAGTAGCTTCAGGTAGAGGTTCACCCTATACCGTATCTGCCTACCTACCTACCTACCTACCTACCTATCAGTGTTGGGAGATTCAGTTTACACCATATAAATGTGTTATGAGGAGACTGGGTTGGTTGTCAAAAGATGTTTGTGTATGCAGCTTTTGAACGGTTGTATCTATAAATGAATGATTATTAAATAATGAATGCATTAAAAAAATAATGATGGATCATTGTTGACAGTCATTGTGCTGCTTTTTTTGTTAATTTATTATATGAAGCAATATTTTAAGATGTCTTCACTGACTTTTTTCATCAAAATAATGCATCCTGGATGTATAACAGTTTAAGTATAACTAATCTGTATAATGAGACATGCTTTTTTTTGAGCAACCTGTTTAAAACTGTAAAATACACTACAATTTGATATATAGATTGTGATTTTACATTGAATCTCCCAACATTTCGAAGCTTCTCCATTGCGTCTAGTACTTTAGCAAATTTCTCCCGCAAATTCAATACAAAGACATCTGCTGTGCTTCTGTCTGACCTAATAATGATGCTAAAAAAGAATTAATATTTCATTCTCATTAAATGTTTACTCATTAAAATGTCTAAATAGTGAAAAACATTCTTTGAATACTGTTAAATGCCAGTAGCAAAGTCATTCTCATGTTAAAGTCTAATATAGATTACAGTAAAGATACTATTATGAGCATTTTATCCCTGTTTCAGCATTATAGGTATACTAATAATGTTGAAACAGGGATTAAATGCATATAATAGTTATGATTAGTAAACATTAGTGGTGTAATGGATCACAAATCTCACGGTTCAGATCACATTATGGTTTTTAGTCACGGCTTGTAACTTTTTTCGGATCAGCCAAAAAGGGCTGACAAATGTAATTTGCTTTATATTTATTATAAAAACAGCACTGCAAAACTATTTTGTTTTATCAAACAGAACTTAGAAGCTGTAATTTGATTAAAAATAAAATGAAGAAATAATCAGCTGAATAATAATAAATTGTAAATTATTCACTACTTTGAAAAATTCACTTACTATTACTACTGCTGATGACGCTAAATGTTTAGTCTATATTTAGTATAAAATGCGTATTTAAATGTATATTTAGTCTCATTTTCAGTAAATGATTCAGTGATTCACTCAAAACTTTGTTTCATTGCTAGATGATCATTTTTAAAGAATTATTCAGTGGCATATTTTTGATGGCTGGTTGTCGCCACCTGTTGGCTAAATAATGTAATTACTATCAATTTTGAGCGTCGTTAAATGCATATGATGGTGATGTTAATCTTCACCATAAACATCTGTGGTTTTATCTAACTATAAACTGTTATTCCAGTACTTATGTGTTATTTGACTGTAACTTCATAACTCAAAAGAATAAAGACTAAATCTCTTAGGATTAATAATCATATGCAAATAACCATCATTTATAATTTATGTTGCGTGGGTGTTGAGATCCTGATCTTTTAATGATTAATCGTGCAGGCTAAATAATTAGTGACAGAAAACACCTTTAATAACCTAAGCAACCCACCACATCCCGAATAACCCACCACAACTTCCTCTGTCATCATTATATTTTACAGGTAAGCCTAAATGCTTTCATACATGTGATCTGAGTGACGCGAGAGATGATCTCTCTGTGATCGTTACAAATTTAGGATTAATCTACCAGTTAAAAAAATGTATTAATGCGCAGGTCACGTGTGTTCCTAACCGTGGGTTGTGATGTGTATGAATCACAGATCAACCGTGATCCATTACACCCCTAGTAAACATTAACAGTTGTATGTTTCTGGTAAAACTCAACGTCTGTCAGCAACGTCTGTGGCTTTAAAATAACAAACACCGTTAAACAAAAGAGTTTACAGCATGTAACTTTATGCGTTGTCTCATGTCACAGATGCTGTCAGTATAGAGCTTAAGCTGAGTTTGACCCAGAATATCTGCGTAGTGATAACAGCTGACAGAAGCACTGTAATCTTTGTAAGCGTCTCTGCGCAGTGATTTTTGGCTATGAACTAACACCTGCTGCTACTGCTGCTGCAATCTCTAATGCAACATCACTGCGGCACAAACACTCGAATGCAGGGACAGACCACACTTCTGCTCCAGAAACCCTGAGCTGTCCTGCCACTGACCCTCTTTCCCTTTTAACTCTTATTTCAGGTTTCTCTTATTGGTTTCTGTTAGGGCTGCACAATATATCAGAACAATTATCATATAGTATATGCAATATACATATCACAGACATGATAAATTACATAAATTTTATGCATTGGTTGTTTATTTAATTCTGACATATCAGATGGGCCCTTACTACGCATATTTAGACCCTCCTTCCCAGTAGTTGCTTTTCTGCTATTGGCTGGAGCGGCCTAAAAGGTAAACCCAGAGCTGAAAATTAAATACATTTGGCAAGACGAGAGAGAAAAATGAAAACGGTCAATCAGAGTAAGAATATCAGCTGAGGTTTTCACTCACTCATAGTGTTTTAAAGACTGAATGTTGACAATTTTTTAATCTGAATTGGATCTGAAAAATATATTTTACCTGTTTATTTTAATATCATTAAATAAAAATGTATAATTAAGCTAATTAATACAATTTTCGTATGTTATTTTTTCATATGGTATATATCAATGGTATTTCATAAGAAATATCGTGATCGCAATACTCGACAACAAGATTTCATATTTTTCCAATATCTTGCAGTCCTAATCACGATATTAGTATATGCATATTCTTTTATTTTGTTTGCTTTTATTTTGTTGCCAAGTTTTGGATCACTCAGATAAAAGAAACTATTAAAAACAATAATAAAATGATTTATTTAGTAGGTGGTGTTCTGCTATTGGATAGAAGGTGAACTTTGAGCTGAAATTAAATACTAAAGATGGGAGTAGAGACGAGAGGGGAAAATGGCAACAGCCAATGGGAGTCAGCCAATGAGAGTCAGAATATCAGTATCAAAGTTGGCCCATAGCCTTTGATTTACCGTGCCATGAGGGCATTCCATCTGAGATGACGGAGAATGATGGGGATGTTTCGAGATTGTCATTTCAAATTTAAAGTAACCCTTTGTTTTATTGTTAAAAGCTAACTGAAATTAAATATTAAAATTTAATGATGTTAATTAATCAGATTTTCTTCAAATGTACACACTGTCACCTGACAATGCAGAGACTTTGGTGAGCAAATTAAGTCAAAGGCAGATTGATTCAGCATTGAACTCCACTGCAATATGTTATCATTTGAAAAGTTATATTAATTAGTTAATACAATTTAAAGTAATGTTTAGGGATGCTCCGATGAGGGTTTTTGCAGCCGATACAGAGTACTGATTTCTTGTCATTGTGACCGGTTGATACCAAGTAGCGATTCTGATGCTTCAAGCTTTATAATGCAGTAAGCACATTTCCCCTTTAAGTATAAATCTTAAGAGAAGATCTTGCCTCACCTAACAGAACAAATGAAGGATGCTGCATATAATACCTAAACACATCTCTTATAGCCATTTAGGTGTGAACATGTCATGGCCAGAAGCAGCTTTACAGAAAACCATTCATTCATTTTACTTCGGCTTAGCCTATGTATAATATGCAGGAGTGCTTCTGTGGCTTCCTCAGCTTGTAAGCTCATAAACAAACACCTGCGATTGGTTCATGAGATTGGTCAGATTGGACAGCACCATCGAAATGAGATTATTGGCCAATCGATTGGAGCATACCAAGTAATGTTTCTCTTCATTTTGAAATATTAGGAAATAAATTAGGAAATTAGCCATGGCAAATTTAATGTAAAATAGTTTGGTTTATTTACCTTTGACCCTCAGGTCTCAATGATATTTGGTTTTTGGCACCCCTGGTCTAAATGTTTGTCTAAATTATCCATTATTACCAGTTTATTTTCTTTAAAAAGCTCCTAAAAATAGCTTTTCTCTATGGAAATGTTATAGCACAATAAAAATCGCTCTCGCAACACTCGTATGTATGGTGCAGCCCTATTTTCTGTCTTTCTCTCTATCTTTGTTGTATAAAATGCTCATGGTTTTTTTTTAGGTTTATCAGTTTCCTTTTGTTGAGAAGTAATAAATCTCCGTCATCACCTACTTTGATCTGTGGTTATATCACATTGTTCGTCATTCGGGTTATAAAACATTATTATTGGGTTCATTGAACCGTGCAGTCTAATGTTGTTGTCTGCTGTATCTAGTACAGTTATTTATATTGATCTCAATGACAAAGCATGTTATTGACTCTTTACTCCTTTTATCAGTGCACACATGGTCATTAACCTTTATTAGTTTTCATGGCACTCTTATCATTCCAGTTTCAGATATTGAGTAAAGAAGCTAAATATAACTGACCTCCATTGCTGTACTCATTGCATATACCACCTCATATTTACTTTCACTCAAAACCAAATCAGTATTTCATGTCCATTTTGCAAAACCAATCAATACAGCCATATACAGTATAACTAAATCACTTCTTCTGAAGTTTGTCCTGATGCAATCTACACAATTCACCAATCCTTGACTCGTGAATTTCAACCATTTTGAAATGGGATGTAAACAAAAACAATGGCATTTCCTGTTTTACATTTTTATGGCTTCTGAGAATCCATAAAGAGCCACATATTGATAAATAATGTTACAACAGCTGTTTTAACATGAAGTTATGATTGTATTGCCTCTTGTTACAGTTATGAAACAGTTGATGACAAGCAGCAAATGTTCATGGGCCAATGGCATGACCACATTGAAATGGTCTATGCTAGTGCTGTTATTGTGGAAGTGCTCAAGCAGGTTATTAAGTTACTAGAATAAATTAGGTGTGTTATTATTCAAGTAGAGGAGTATAAATGGAAAGATATTAACCAGATAACTCAACAAGATCCTGTTAACACATAGCTGCTTTTCTAAACTGAAAGTTATTTCAGTTGTTGTTTGCATTTGTGTATTTGCATGACTTTGTTTCTGAATTTAGCTTCTCGGCTATTCAGAGAAAACGAGGACGTTGACTGAACCCTGTTTAATTTGAAGAGTCGTTAAATAGAGATGCATCTCTTGTAGTCTATTCTGCTTGTCTTTTGGTTTGGTATGTGTGTATGCTAAACAAGTAAATTGTTTTTGAGCTACTTCACGTGCTAAACTTCTAATTTAATATGCAGTAATTTTAATAAACAAGTGTACATTGTCAAATTTGAACATGTATGTTTTGCATACCGAACCCACATTTATACTGTTACATCCAAAATAAGAAAATGTTTTGGGTTTAATTTCTTGTAAAATCTGTATTTTTTTTTTTCCTCTACTGACTGTGTATATGAACCACCCGTGTTGGTCTAACAGTAAACAACCCTTTCTTTCTACAACTACAAGATTCATTTCCAACTTTACAATCTCTCTTCTTTACCAGATGTACTTTTCTTTCTAAACTCTGCCCTCTCTTTTTCTTGGTGTAATGCAAATAGCAACCTAGCAACCATCTCCCTCTTCTTTCTCATGCAGGGGCATAGACTCTATTTGATTTGTTTTATTTCTTCTCTCTTTAGTGTACGACAAGCAGGGATTCCTTCTCAAGCTTGACAAAAAACTGTAAGTAACACATTGAGCATGTGGCATCTGTTAGTGTAAGGTTGTGGTCCTACATTGGCAGCGTTTATCACATTTCAAAAATGCATTGTTTTTCAGGCACGTTCTTGACTCTGCTTTCTCAGAATGCACAGCAGCAAGTCTATTTAAATAGATGATCTGTTAATTACTATTAAAAAATGAATTTACAAGAATATTAGTTTAAAATGAGCCAATTATTATCTTTTACAGCCACCTTAAATTATATTAAGTTTTAATATGAGAGAGAAATACTATAACTAAGGGTGTACTTACACTAGGCAGGGTTGTTTTGAACCATGCTCAGGCACGATTGTACCCCCCCCCCCCCCCCCCTCGGCCCACACTCAGTTTAACAGAAGAGAATCCCTCTCACTCTGTACTATGGAGATCGCTTTAATTCAATTGTTTTGTTTTATTTTAAGTCGTTTGATATGCAGTGACGTGTAGTTAAATATATTGCTGAACGGATCCACCACTTTTGAAGCTCATAAATGTTCATGAAAGTCATCTTGCTGCAGGTATTAGGAGGTTTACTGAAGCTATCAGCTGACGTGCAGCGTGGGGTTTGCATCTTTAATAAACTATGACAGTTCGTGTTCAATTAAAAAAAGATTAATAAATCCATATGAAATAGTACCTTAAATGTGAATGGTGCCTAAAGATGTACATTGCCCTCACACTTGTTCTGCATGATATTAGGAAATAAGTGAATATTGCAATTTTTTTGTTTTTCTGCAATATATTTTGCGATAAATACAATCTCACCAGATGACTTTTTTTGTAAAGAATTCATAACTTTTGCATTATTGCATAACACTTAATCAAATTGCAAGCATAGATGAATACAAAAATAATTAATCAGTGCTTTTCTGATTTTTAGAGAATCCATATTGTATTGAGACAGAGGAATAAAATAATTAAATGCAATATATACGCTGTATATTTATTGCAGATATTATTCAATCTAAATAAGATTTGTTATCTAAAGCAACAAACGTTGGACGTGCTTGTGCTTTTAAGCTCTATTGAAATGCCTAATAATTATCACAGGTCTAAAAACAAGCAAATGATAAACTTTCACTACGTTATGGATAAACTTTGCAATAACAAACTATTATATCTGATCAACTATAATCATAACTGGACATTGGGCCTGCCACGATGTGACTATTGCTGATGTGTACATTGCAATATCGATACTGAAATTATAAATTGTGCAGCCCTACTTCAACCATACCATGCCAAAACCCACCCAAATCGTGCTCTGGCACACTTCTTGTAGCCGGGCCAGGGCTGGCCATCTGATCCACACCTGGGCCTGATTCAGAGCACTCACACTTGCCAAACGAACCGGGAAATGGGGGTCAAATGTGTCTGGGCACGATTCGAATAGCCTAGTGTGAGTACACTCTAAATCCATTTTATGACACCAATGTATTTAGCAAAATTAAGAACATTCTCCAAACTATTTTTAAATTGATCATAAAATTAGAGAATTTTGATATGACTGTTGTAGTTTTCATCAAAATGAAAATCCTAATTTCAATTTCGGCAAAAAAAAAAGGCTCTAGTTATCATATGCATATATAGGTTGTGGTTCTGGTCACGCACAGAATTCAGATAGAGGTAGGAAGTAAAAAACTGAATGGGAGACGAAGGAAAATCCGTATTTTTGTGATTTATACCATATTTCAAAGGAGATATTAATAGAAAATAACCAAATATGTTGGACATGATCCTTATATCTTGAAGAGGACCGAGTTTTCTACTGAACTCAAATATATTTGCCTGTCATCGAGGCAGTAGATGCTGTATAAGCTATTACGGTACATGAAAAAATACTATACTATAGGATTTGGAAGCGTACCATAGATAATTAGTCGTAGTAATTATATTTTTGCTGTGGTACAACACAATTATAGTAATAAACAAATTATTCATTAGGCTTTCGTTTTCTGCACTGTAATTATACACCATCACAAATGCACCACCATTTACTCTAACGCTACAGTATTTATTACAGTTTATCAGTTTACTATGCTACATTATTCTGTTTGTATGATTTTTATATAACACATTAATATATTTACATAGCAAGGCCAGTATATAATCTTTATTGGTGCTGTCAAACGAATTATCACGTTCAAATAAAGTTTGTACACATGGATGTATTGAAAAAATGTTTATTACATGCCGCCTTTTCTTCCGTTTTTCAGACAGTTTCTTGAACTTTCTCCTCTTTATGAGCTAAAACTTATGAAAGTCCAAAAAAACTGTTCGGCATTTCTCATTTTGGCCGATTTTAAACCATTATAAACAACATAAAACAGAAACATTTTAATGTTCTGATAGCGATTCCGGTCCCACTTTATATTAAGTGTCCTTAACTACTATGTACTTGCATCAGAAAATAAATACAATGTACTTACTGTGTTCATAATGTATTTGAGAACACTTGTGGTGCTCTTGAGTTAGGAAAGGGGTAGGGTTATGGACAGGTTTGGTGGTATGGGTAGGTTTAAGAGTGGGTTAAGGTGTAAGGAATGGTCAACAGTGTATTTACAAAAGTAATTACAGAAATTAATTACAGATGTAATTACATACAGGTATTTAATCAAGCTTGAGTACACAGTAAATACATGTAGTAACAAATTATTAGTTTCTGTGTAAGTACATATTAGTTAAAGACACTTAATATAAAGTGGGACCGCGATTCCTATGTAGAAGAATGACTTCCTGCTGTCCATCTGAGTCTCGCGCATCATCATTGACTTCATGTGAAAACAACCTATTAATTCCCTTTATTGTAGGTTTCATGTAATATTAAGGAGTGGTTACTTATTTCAGTGTTTCCCAACCCTGTTCCTGAAGGCACACCAACAGTACACATTTTCAATGTCTACCTAATCAAACACACCTAAGTCACCTAGTTAAAACACAAGAAGAGACTCCAAAACCTGAAGTTAATTAGTCAGGTAAGGGAGACATCTAAAATATGTACTGTTGGTGTGCCTCCAGAAAAAGGGTTGGGAAACACTGACTTATTTAATATACACAAAAATGGGGAGTAATCTGTGTAATAATGCAGTCTTTTATGCTTCTTAAAGTGTTATATTCCTTTCTTTTTGTGTGACACACGATTGTTATCAACCCAGATTGTTCCATTTCAATTATTGTGTTGCCTCAAAAGGTAGCTGCCTGTGTAGGGCAGCCCTGCTCATTTGGTTTTGTAAGAGAGCTTCAAAGTATGTGTTCACTTTGGCCAGTACTGTCCAGCCATTTATCTCTCTTAATAACTTGGCCTGTTGTTTATTTGAGCTATACTTTGGAAGGATAATGAATGGCGCCCTAAAGCATGTCTAATGAATGATGTCTTGGCTCTTACCCAGCCTTGTCTGATTGTATCTGTATGGGAGGTCCGTTTACCAAAAGTAAAACATGGCTCAACCTTTCTTATTACCATTAACGCCCACCTGTATAAATGCCACTGTCAACAGGTCATCGTTATATGTCCAGCACTCACATTTCATCAACGTAAACTCACTAGAAAATGTCCATTTGCAGGCCTATGAATTAGCGGGTTTATACTGGCGCTTATATAAAATAAACTAGTCTTCAACAGCTTGTCATCTGATTGGGGGCCTTTATCATTGTACATTAATGCTATAGCTGCATTCCTCTCGCTCCAAACCCCGAAGAATTTGAGTAAGATTAGTCTCGGATTTTGTTTTTTATGTTCATTGCTTCCCTTACAGTAAGTTTAAACCCTTGGGGTATTTTGCATGAAATATTTCTGTTTTCCTGAGACCTAAAATGAATTTAAAGCTTCTTTTCTCACTTTACAGCAGCATTTCTTGTGTTCTTTTGCAGTTAAAATGTACACAAGTGAATACATCTTACTTTTTCATTAGATTTTGACCTCAAAAACCATTAATCTCTGTAATTACTATAAAACAAACACTCAGAGACACAAAGAGAGAAATGCAAGCGTTTACATCTTAACCCTATAAAGTCTGCTTCATCATATTTATACATGAAGGACTGTTAAAATCTGTTCAACAAGAGCACAATGACGTTGATGCCGTTGACTTGAAGTTTTCATTGGATGTTGATAGCAACCAAAGACATCCATATGTCTTTATTGTCATATAATTAAAAATGCTGATTTGCTGAAAAGATGCAGTGCATCCGGAAAGTATTCATAGCGCTTCACTTTTTCCACATTTTTTATGTTACAACCTTTTTCCAAAATGGATTAAATTCATTTATTTCCTCAAAATTATACACACAACACCCCATAATGACAATGTGAAAAAGCCATTCCATTGATGCTTTGGGTCGTTGAGCGGTGCCTGGTTTTCTCCAAATGTAACTCCTGGCATTCACTCCAAAGAGTTCAATTTTAGTCTCATCAGACCAGAGAGTTTAGTTTCTTATGGTCTGAGAGTCCTTCAGATGCCTTTTGGCAAATTCCAGGCGAGGAGTGGCTTCCGTTGTTGTGGAAAAAAGATTCTGGTTTGCGAAATATTTTCTAAGTTTCTAAGTCAAAGTTATAAAAAAAACAAAGTCTGAAATCTCTGAAGTCTTTAGGCAAAGCAGTTTATTGTTACAGCATCAGTAACAACAGAGACAGGTCTTTCGAGTGTCTCCGGAGTATAAGCTAGCACACAGTTTAAATACACTTCTTTGTTTTAACACTCCACCCAAATGTACACATTAGCACACCTCCGTTAGCTTCTCCACTAATGGGATTTCATATCTCCCAGGTGCTCTCTACCCATAGCCAGTCGAGTCGTTTATTTACCACCAATAGAATCTCAGGTTTTTTAGGGATTCTACCCATGAACATTTAAGGTCTTTCCTTCCTACTTCAAATGTGGCAAATCAGCTCAAACAGCTGTCAACTGTTCAGCTGAAGTTCATGGGCAGTTTTAGGGTCATCATGTCTAAGTGTGCAGATGTGTATGATCATGAGTCGCACATGAAACAGAACGCAAGTGCCCTTATGATCTTATTTCCATACATCTACTCTCATTGTAGTGTTCAATAGATAGATGCATAATAATAATATTGAAATCACTCAAATAAGCATATAAATGTGAGTAATAAATTCATCAAGACACAATGAATTCCCCATCACCGTCTGGCCACTCTACCATACAGGCCTGATTGGTGGATTGCTGCACAGATGGTTGTCCTTTTGTAAGGTTCTGCTCTCTCCACAGAAGAACTCTGGAACTTAGACAGGGAGGTGATCAATAACCCAATAGTCACTCTGTCTAAGGCCCTTCTCCCCCGATCACTCAGCTTAGATGGCAGGCCAGCTTTAGGAAGAGTCCTGGTGATTCCAAACGTCTTCCACTTACAGATAATGGAGGCCACTGTGCTCATTGGGAACTTTCAGAGCAGCAGAAATTTTTCTGTAACCTTCCCCAGCCTTGTGCCTCGAGACAATCCTGTCTCGGAGGTCTACAGACAATTCCTTTGTCTTTATGCTTGGTTTGTGCTTTGACATGCACTTTCAACCCTGAGACCTTATATAGACAGGTGTATGCCTTTTCAAATCATATCCTATCAGCTGAATTTACCACAGGTGAACTCCAATCAAGCTGCTGAAACATCTCAAGAATGATCAGTGGAAACAGAATATACCTGAGCTCAATTTAGAGCTTCACGGCAAAGGCTGTAAATACTGATGTACATGTGATGTTACAGCTTTTCTATTTTTAATAAATTTGGAACAATTTTAAAAAATCTTTTTCACATTGTCATTATGGGGTGTTGTGTGTAGAATGTTGAGGAAATAAATGAATTTAATCCATTTAAAAAAAAAGGCTGGAACGTATAAAAATGTAGAAAAGTGAAGCGTTATGAATACTTTCCGGATGCACTGTACATTAAGACAGTGCAACTCTCACATCATTTTTATTACAAAGGAAACAAAAAAACATTTAGACACAAAGACAATGTATTTACCGAGGAATAAAGAACTGCACACCACTGTTGTATTTTGGTATGCCGTGCAGTGACATCAGATTTCTAGGAATTTTCTGTTCTTGGTTTCACATCTTGTCCTTTCTTGATCTTCTTCTCTCATTGTTTCACAGGCCCCTGGAGCTCCAGTATAAGTATGGTAACATTAGTAAAGGCGAGTGTAAACAAGGATACGCACAAGCCAAGATGACTTTGATCTATCCAAAGTAAGCAGATTTTATGTCAGATTGCATTTCAAACACACACCTCATGCAGACACACACCCCATTTTTCTGCTAATTATAGCCACGTAGTTTTCATTTTTGACGAAGAACAGTCATAAAGCCAAGATGACCTGCAAGAAAGTGTGTATTTTGAGCTCATTTTGTGCTTTACATGTTGCAGTAGTTGCTTTAGGTATAAGAAAAATAGTATCGCTCATGTTCATTTGTTTGGATTGTCAAAGTCGTTGGTCAGTTATATTGGTTATTCTGGAAATGAGTTGCTGCATCTTTATTTGCATATTTGATTTGAGCATCGTCAGTAATTTTCATCAGATGTTGATAGCAACAAAAGAAATCCTGTATGCAAAAAACAAATCTAATTAGTTTACAAATGAAGTTATGTGTGATAAAATAAATGAACACAGAGAAAAGGTATTGAACACATGAAGAAAGGGAGGTGTAGAAAGGCAGTGAAAGCCCGGACAGCAGCTGAAATCTCTCAGTAGTTCTTCAGCAGACCTCTGCCCTTCATCATTGTAAATGAATATCAGCTGCTTCAGTCCGACATCTACATTAGCAGGAGGTTGAAGATAAAACCAGGGTGGACATTTCAGCAAGACAATGATCCAAAACACAGCCAAGGAAACTCAAATGCTTTCAGAGAAAGAAAATAAAGCTGTGGAATGGCCCAGCCAGTCACCTGACTTGAATCCAATATAAATTACAAATCAAAGTTCAGATTTGATAAACGAGACCCACAGAATCATCAAGATATTTACACTGTTGAAGTCTGTGAAAAACTCACACCTGCGTAATGCATGTGGCTTCATTCTCCATTTGAGAGGCATCTTTAAGCTGCCATCATTAAAAACTGGACATCAGATATGATGATCAATCTCCATCAGATTTGTAGGCCTGGATCACCCACACATTTCCATCATATGGGTGTTTTTACTCCATACTAATTTTAGCCTTTAGTCTTTGTCCACTTGTTTGTTTGGTTGTTTTTGAGAGCATGGAAAGAAAGAGAAAAAACCATGACCTGGTTCTTTGGCTATTTCCTTTCTTTGTATAAGAGTAGTGCATGTGTGACGTATAGTTTGTCTTAAACCATTATAGGATGTTTTTTCTCAATGCAATGCTCTTGAGAGGAGCTCAGAGTGGGATAAAAAGAGATTTGTTTTTTCTCTTTTAAATATTTCAGCGTTTGAAAAGATTCCTCACCCTGAATGCTCTATATCCCTTACGTGTCGATTTAAGGCATGTTTTGAAAAAAGTGCCCACTGACATCAAAAATGATGCTGATCTTTCTTTTTTTGGGCCGCTGTGTCCCTCTGGGCTCCCAGTGCGTGAGAGACCTGCGCTTCTGATTCACATGACTGACACGCAAAGGTTTCTTTTAGCCAGAAGCTTTCTGCCAGAACCTCTGAGATTAATATGGAGGACAGTTTGTGTCAGTGAATGCTTTATTTATTTATTTATTCTAAAATCACTGTGGTATGCATCCATACAATTGTGCATTGACCTTGTTTGTTTTCAGATTTTGTGGTTCAGGAAAAGCAATCAAAAAACTTTAATTAAGTCGGCGCCAATAGCCTAGTGGTTAAGTGCGTCAACATATAGCACCATGATGCTCACGGCGACCCGAGTTCAATTCCCAGGTCCTTTGCCGTCCCTTCCCCTCTCTCTGCTCCCAATACTTTCCTGTCTATAATCTCCACTATCCTATCCAAATTAAAGTTGAAAAAACCCCTAAAAAATAATTATAAATAAATAAATTAATTAAAAAAAAAAAAAAAAAAAAACTTTAATTAAAGGCATTAAAGGGGAACCTATTTTACCCTTTTTTTAAGATTTAAGAGAAATATTTTGTGTCTCCAGAGTGTGTCTGTAAAGTTTTAGCTCAAAACACCCATCAGATTATTTATTATACCTTTCAGAATATTATAATTTTCTGCTCTGAACACTGCCATTCCCACGTGCCTGTCAGAATGTGCCTCAATCTCCGCCTCGGCTGTGTCAGATAAACAGCACAGTGACAGACATGAAGGAAGCAGATCTCACTTTACGTTTGTGAGAAATCGCTGTAATTCAATACAATCATGCACCGTTTTATTAACTTGTAAAAGTGTCTAAACTTGTAAAACTCATTCTTGATCACATTTGATGATCACAGAGAGCTGAACAGATCTTTTAATCCCAGTTGCTTTGTGCACGTTCTGTCTTGTGGATATAATTATACGGGTTACTACAGAGACATGTTAATACACCGCTGTCAATCAAATATATCGGTGGCCTCAAAATGGGAGGGATTTGGATCCTATTTTAACATCAGGAAAGAATGAGACTTATTGTCTTTATATGACTGTGACACATTATACCTACACACAGTTCTGTCCAAACAGCTTAAAAAAAAAATGATTTTCATCATAGGTGCGCTTTATATCATAACATTCAATGGGGGTTCGTCCGAGATAAAATATCTTAACAGACATATTAATTATTACCGAAGTGAATAGTGGATTACACTTGGATTTATTAGTTCGATTGAAGTGGTTTTTAGTCATGACTGGTCACTTGTGTCTTGAGCTCTGGCTATTTGTTAGTAGGTTTCTTAACACCATCAGTATGACTGACTTTGATTTAGGATCATTTGTCAGTGCACCTTCCATTGAGCAACTTGATAAATATCGTAAAGCTGATTTGTTTCGTATAGCTGCTCATTATCAGATTGTGGTGACTAGACAACAACTACAAAGACATATGTTTTTTTACATTATTAATGTCAATTAATGTCAATTTAATATAATTTTTAAATGAATCTAAACATTTAACTTTTTTGTAATTTAGATTAAAGGTCCCATGACGTGCTTTGAAATATGCATTTTTACTCGATGTTTGGCGTAATCCCAACTGAAACACAAAGAGAAGTTGGGACGTAGTGTAGCCCCTCCCCTTTTTTAAAAACAGCCAATAGCATTTTGCTTTACCACAGATCTGCCAGTCAGAGTGGTTGAGCTCAGGTGCATCAAATGAGAAGCATCTTGCAAGGGCGGGGCACGTCAGACACTAGAGAGCATTTGATCGACTATGATTTAATGAAAAACTAGTATGAAGTGACGTGTATAAAACTGTTGATCCATTTAGGCAGAAGGGACAAACTACAAGCTTTAAATCAGTTTTATATCTTCTAAACGTGAATTTTGTCACTGTTTAGAAGCACACTAGCTAATAGATATCCTTAAATTTACCAATACTGATACTAACATCTGAAAAAACTTCCAAAATTTTATGAAACCTTTAAATATGTACAGTACCTTTTACAAGTGAAATAACTGTATCCTCTTATGCATGTCACATGAACGACATAGTCTTTTAGACAATTTTCTAACCTGCCGAAAACCCCTTGTGTAAGTGGAGTCAGAAGGGAATTGTAAATGGTCTATTGCATCTTCAGTGTTTGTCATAGAGTTAGAACTGTAATTAGCATCTGGTATTAATTGATGAGCATGACTTGTTATGAAGCTGTTTTAATCCGTTTCACATTCTGCTAATTAGTGATAACCAGCAATGCACATGCCTATACTTGGTGTAGCATTGTGTATCACCGTGATACCTGATACTAGATGTTTCCAGTAAACCTCCTTAGGAGAGATAAAATTGCACCGAATTAATCAATAATTAATGCACAGCTCCGAAAGGCTCATGTAAGTCCTACAAGAACGCTTACTTTGCCATTCCAGATGACTTTATTAATAAGTGATTTGAGTCATGGGTGTCATGCACAACATTCATTCTGTTTCCACTGCAGCATGACTTTATATTCTATACTGGACTTTATTTCTGTTAAGCGTTACGTTCCCCTCAACTCTGTCTAAGGGGACACAGGAACGCAACAGAATATAAGTGGAGTTTTGTCTGTGTGTGTCAGCAATGAGATCACATGAGCAACTTCTCAAAGGACTAAGGAAAATGCAACTTGAATAAAGATTAACAATATTTATTAAAGGATTAAGGGAGGGTTCCAAAAGAAAAAGGCTTCAAGAGGGGATTCAAGCCAAAACAACAAACAAACGTTCTCTAACTGAGAGAAAGGGAAGAACTGAATAATCTATCAAAGAAAAGAAAAGAAAAGAAAATGCATCAAAAATACTCTCACTCCCTTACTAACTTAAACAGGAGAAAATGGTTACAAAAAGAAAAATGGCACCCCCTCCCTACTAACCCAATCCCAAATTAACAGAATAAAGAGTGGATAACAAAGTAGTATTGAAAACAAAAATTAACTTACAATCAAAAAGAGTTCGAGGCAAAAGCTATTTCAGATGATCAACAGCATCAACAGAACTTGAAAGCTCCTAATCAACAAATGATGCTCAAAGAATCAAACTAAATATATATTTATAAAGCCTCACAAAAACAAAGCCTCCACACACACACACACACACAAAAACACACTGTTCTAGTGGAGAACTGCTGTTTAAATGCCCACTGCTTTTCTCGTCCTCCAATCACGGAGTGGTTCATAAGTGTCAGCAGGTGACGGTCATTAGTTCCTACTAGGGTGTAGCAGAGAAAGAAAAAAACAAAACAGAAACAAATACGTCCTGTGACGTAACATAAGTGATAAGACTTTTGTCTAAGCAAAGTCAGACCTTACTGTCCTAATTAAATCATTCAAAATCAAGGCATAATCATATTTATTGTGGTAAAATAAGCGTAATCTAGAGGCCTTTGCCTTTCATATATGATCAACTAGAAGTCAAGGTATTATTTGTCGTTCCTAAAACTTGGATAGACGACAAGACTTTCGTCAGGTAGTGTATTATTATGACATCTGGTCACGGTTTGAGGGCCATGTGCACAATAATCCTGGTAATACTGAACAGTTCACATTCTTCGCTCAGAAGCGTACGTGTTTTGTAAGTCAGAGCCAGTGAGAAACGTCAGGAATTGTGTCACCTTCACTTAGACTGCTGGGATGTGAGGAAGCGCAGAGGCTGGCTTGTGTTCATGGGAACTGGAAAACTGCAGCACCTGTGTCATTAGCACATTACGCCAGGGTTCGACAGCTGCAGTGGACATGAGCGTATTCTTCAGGTGCTGTTTTGTCAACCAGTCAAATATTCAATCAACTTGAGATGTTGGTGTTTGTATCAGGTGCATGCTGGGAAGAGGATGTTAACACATAGGCTGTTTCTCAATTCTAAGAATGCAGAGAATAGACTTGCATTCTTATAGAGACTGGTTTTGTCAAGATACCTCAGAAGAAAAAACAGAAAGCCACAAGAAACATGTGAGAAATGAGATGCTGCGTTCTTAGCAGTCACATGACCTTCATGTCATTTAAACATTACATTATTCATATAATAATTGATTTTTTTGTTTGTTTTTAGTACATGTAACATGCACAAAAGCCTTAAAATATATACTTTGCATGGGGTATATGCAGAAGGACTTTAAATTTGTCAGTTACCTGGGTCAAGCGCTTCCAGTGACCTGTATGCAGTTACAAAATCAGCACGTTTAAGGTCTGTTTTCTTTAAAAATCAATGATCTCTTCTCCCTGACTGATATCTGATATAAAGTGGGTCTCAGATTGTACAAGAAGCACTGCATTAAATTACATTTTCCCCGCCATGTCTTTAAAATATGAACTTTTTTTTTTATCCCAGTATATTCAATGGAGCTTCTGCGTTAGCCTGCTAATTCTGACAGGCGTGTGCATGTAAATGGTTTTTAATCTCGTTTTACACTTGAGCAACTAAATGAATGCCAAAGTCTATTTAACTGATTGTATTTTAATTACATTACAACATCGATGCTGTAAAAGAAACCGTATAAAATGGAGAAAAGTCATCAACTGTTCACCTGAAGTTTATCAGTATGGGCAGAAACACTAGCTCTGCATGAATCAGATTGTAATATAAATTTCAGCAAATAATCATGCTTAATGCGTTCATGCCTTTATGAAGAGTTTCAAGTGAATGTTTAGTTTCACCGTCTCATTTAAGGAGTCTACTGAGATAAATAAGAACTTTAATAATAAATAGGTACAGTTGAAATCAGAATTATTAGCCCCCTGTTTATTTTTCCCCCAAATTTTGTTTAACGGAGAGCAGATTTTTTCAGCACATTTCTAAACATAATAGTTTTAATAACTCATTTCTAATAACTGATTTACTTTATCTTTGCCATGATGACAGTAAATAATATTTGACCAGATATTTTTCAAGACACTTAGTGTCTATACAGCTGTTTCTATATATGTTTTTATACAGCTTAAAGTGACATTTAAAGGCTTAACCAGGTTAATTAGGTTAACTAGGCAGGTTATGGTAATTAGGCAAGTTTTTGTATAACGATGGTTTATTCTGTAGACTATTGAACAAATAAAAAGTTGCTTAAAGCGGCTAATAATTTTGACCTTAAAATGGTTCATAAAATATTTAAAACTGCTTTTATTCTAGTCGAAATAAAACAAATAAGACTTTCTCCAGAAGAAAAAATATTATCAGACATACTGTGAAAATTTCCTTGCTCTGTTAAACATCATTTCGGAAATATTTAAAAAAGAAAGAATTCAAAGGGGGTTTAATATTTCTGACTTCAACTGTATATGATATGCAGTGCTTCCCACGTCTTTGTTTGGCTGCAATGACTTCTGGGATTTCTAGAGTGAGTACTGCACTTAAGTCTACATTCGATGCATCCTCGATACCAGCAACACATCAGGGTTCTGTCACGGGTCCTCCGTTCTTACGATCGTGTCTTTGGCGGATGATGATAACTAGGGCTGCATGATCTTGGAAAAATCTAACATAGACCCTTTTCACACTTCTGGGTTTCTCAGTAGCGCACGTCGTCATAGTTGGGAAAACTTAGAGCGAAATGAATAGGAGAGTATTATGGGAATGGGATAATTTTTTTACAATATTATTTGCTCAAATAATAAAAGAAAATCTCCACGATAATGTTATAAAGACTTTCAGAAAAAGGAAAAAAAATTGACGGCAGCCAGAGGAGAGAATAACCTCAAATTTGCTCTCCTGGCCCATAGACGGTGCATTAGAATCACCTCACACAAGCGGTAATTTGAAGCAAAGATGATATACTACATGCATAAATACATATTAATGTCCATAGGTTAAAAAAATAAATAAAAATATGAAAAACTTTGAAGCATTTAAGTTGCTGATGACCGTTAAATGCATAATAACAGGCTTGTGAATAGGGTCCATTGTGATTATAATTTGTTTTGTTCTGTGATTTTATATATATATATATATATATATATATATATATATATATATATATATATATATATGAAATTTCACCTTGAATATCTATTTGGAAAAAAATGATCATTTTAGATCGATTGGGATGAATCTGTAGGGCCGATTCATTTTGTTTTCACAGGAGTCTAACTGTTTTCAGCTGTATTGTAACTGAATAATCAGATGTAAAATAATATTGCATAGTCTTCGTTGTATGAACAATCAATAAAATATATTATTATTAAAGTTAAAAACAGCACACGTTCTTATGCCTGAGTGCTTTTAAAATCCTCATACAGTCACAGGACTCAAACACTTATGATCAGGGCCAGACAGAATCTGCGGACATTTTTCGCGGCTATTTCTGCGCAGAAATTTGTAATGATTTCTGTGAAATGATTTTAGGAGTATCATAACAAACTTAATATATGAAATTAAAAATAAAACTTTTAAAACTTTTAATTAATGTTTACAATGCAAATTCAATTAGATCCACTTTCTTGGTAAGCAAAATCTCTCATAAAGTCTCTCATATGATATATCTACTAAAAGGCAGTTAATATTATTTTACAAACTCTATTGTTTATAAATCAATTTAACATTTTCATATTAGTCAATAATATTACTGAAATTAATTTAAAAACTGAAGAAATATAAATTTGCACACAAGTAAATAAATAGACTCTGATGGGCTAAAAATCTGCGTAAATCTGCGGATTTCTGCACGCGCAGATTCCGTGTGGGCCTACTTATGATCAATTATAATACAGACTAAACATTGCATTGCATATATATTGTGGATGCCTAATGATAGCATTACATGATAGAAGATCGGTTAAGAATGCACATAGACAAACAGCCATATTTAGATGTTTCTTCATGGAGTTTCTGGAATCTAATGGAGTTTTATGAGTATTCCAGACATTGAAAGCCTGGGAATTTAATATATTTTCTGTCCAGATCAGGGTTTTTCAGGGACTTTTGTTATTGATTTAAAATTTTACTTTGCATTTATCAAAATTTTGCTTCTCAATTAGTTTTTTATTGTTTCATATATAAATTAGTATTTTTTTGGTGGGTATAAATGGTCACTGACTGAAATGAAAATATAGCTAATGAGGTTGAGCCATAATTACTGTAACCAGAATTTAGTCACGTATTTAAACTCTTAGATTGGTGTAATCATTATTTAATGTGTTAATCAATTTTGTGTTAATGTTATAATCTAATCAACACTGAAACAAGCCATTTTAAATTTAGCTTTGCGTTGGGATTTAACACTGTGCTAAACAGATGTGACTGAATAATGTGCTATTAAAGATGTATTGAGCTTTTGTCTGCTCCGTGATCATAGGTCATAGAAGTTCAGCTTTTTAAGTCTGTGAAAGTTAAAGAAGTGGGAACCCCGAATACAGCTTTGCCAGCTGGTTTCAGTGGATTGAATTAAAAGTATTTTATTAGCGGCATTATATCTTTATATAGCATATTGGTGGTGCTACTGCAAAAGCAGAGAACAAATATAGCCGTTTTTCCTGCAAAAAAACTGTTCAAGACCTGTTGTCATGCATGACCTGTTGTCATCATGCAGTTTCTCAGCTTTTTGGGGAGGTTACAAGAAAAGGCTTTAGGAGATTACTAGAAAAGGAACTAAATTGTATTCAGTGGCGTGACAGTAATTAAATTATGAAATTATGATGACATTCCCAGTAGCAAGAGGGTTTGTTTTGTTTTTTCTATGACACAATGCTGAATTGTTTGTTTTTTGTTGCACACACAGCATTCTAGTTATTTACTATTATTATCATTATGCTTAATTGTCATTTTTCATAGTCACAGTCAACAAAAGTATGTCACCAACAATAAATACATTCAAATAGTTTGTATATCTTAACACTATTGTTAATAAATCAATCATAATGAATAATCAGTTATAATGAATAATAATCAGGTGTCCCAAAGAATATAGTTCCTAGAATATAGTAACTTCTTTTAGGATGCTTTCACCTGGTTCAAGTGCTTGGTCCATACCCAAGTTTGATTGTCCCCCTAGCCACCTTCTTGGTTTTTTCCTTCTGAACCCCAGTAAGCGTGCGTCATCAAGCTGCTCTTGTGTGTACAGCTGTTGCTTGGTAAAGCCTAGGTGTGAAAATGGTAAGACGTATGCACGTCATGGTCATTCTGCTTTTACTGAATCTTTTGGTTTTGGTAACATACAGAGAGCGTCTTGCGTCTACCTGCATGTTATAAAAAATATTAAAAAATGTTCACGCGATATCTGCAGAATTAGCTTTTGGAGGAGACAAGCAGACATTATTACTAGTGTTTGCACTGGATCAGTCCCGCTTGTTGCCAAATAACTTTAGGTGATGCACAGACATACACACACGAATGAACGAATAAAGTTTGTTGTACAGTTGGAGGTTCACTTCCATTATTTGGTTCGATTGCATTCATATCAAGTGAACCGGAGCAGAGTTCGTGCAAACCGTACCCCAGACCACCTCTTTCAGGCAGACCCTGGCACGGTTCACAAGTGCGCACCCAAGTTAACACTAGCTAAACATATCGTACTCTGATGTCAAACGAGCCTGGATGTGGACCAAAAGTGCTAGTGTGAAAGCGCCCTTATTAACTGCTCTCCATTTGTATTAAATGAAATATAGGTTATTTCAAGTGCACTCTGTTTTGTATGCTAATATAATATTTGGATGTTTTCTGCTACAGCTAAAAACTCTTAAACTACACTTCAGATGATAATTTTATAATAGGTTTGGGTCGATAGATGATGCCATAGCTGATAGCACATAGACAACAGGATGCTGATCCTCTGCTCTGCCCGCTTCGCAGCAGCAACCCGCTCGCGAAAAACACACACTCAGGCCCCGTTTACACTAATACATCTTAGTTTTAAAATGCCATTTTAGAATGAAAACGATCCATGTCCACGCTGGCGTTTCACCTAGCATTTCTGTACAGCTCTCCATCCACACCGGTGACAGGTGGTAATTTGTGTGTAACTTATCTTTATTTATTTATGATTTGGTTATTGCCCATAACTTATGGGTAGGCCCACACGGAATCTGCGCACGCAGATCTCCGCAGATTTTTAGCCCACCATCGATTCTGTTTATTTACTTGTGTAAATGTATATTTATTCAGTTTTTAAATTAATTTCAGTATTATTATTGACTAATATGAAAATATCCGTATTATTTATTTACAATAGTTTGTAAAGTAATATTTTCTGTCTTTTAGAAGATATATTATTTAAGAGACTTGCTTTGTTTACCAAATAAAGTGGATCTAATTGGATTTGCATTGTGAACATTAAATAAAACTTAAAGGTATTACTTTTGGTCCCACTTTATATTAAGTGGCCTTAACTAATATGTACTTACACAGAAATTAAATAATCGTCACAATGTACTTCTTGTGTAAATACATGCATTTACTGTGTACATATGCTAGATTAAATTCCTGTATGTAATTACATCTGTAATTAATTTCTGTAATTACTTTTGTAAATACACTGTTGACCATCCCTTACACCTTAACCCACCCTTAAACCTACCCACACCACCAAACCTGTCCATAACCCTACCCCTATCCCAACTCAAGAGCACCACAAGTGTTCTCAAATACATCATGAACACAGTAAGTACATTGTATTTATTTTTTGATGCAAGTACATAGTAGTTAATAACTCTTAATATAAAGTGGGACCTTACTTTTTATTTCATATATTAATGTTTTAGTTATTATACTCCCAAAATAATTCTGCATAAATCCGCAGATTTTTAACACAATTCTGCGCAGAAATAGCGAAAAATGTCCGCAGATTCCGTCTGGCCCTACTTATGGGTAAAACAAAGACCATGCGGCTCAGGTAGTTAAAACGGTAGGCTACAAATAATTAATTAGTTATTAATTGATTATTCATAAAAAAACAATTCACCACTTCCTACAAAGACGATGCCATTGTCCATCATGATGTTTCACATTAGACATCGTACGATGGCAAATTGGTCGACATCGCCCAACCCTATTTTATAACAATTTTTAAAATACTTACTATAGTTTTTGTGTCAGAAAAACGAATCGAAATCTAGTTTATACTGTAGTTCCTATTGGGCGAAAAACCTAGGACTATTTCGCAAAAGTAGGTTTCGGACTCATCCTAATGTAGCGGTGCATCGTAGAGCCCTAAAGGCATATGAATCGGCGTGAGCCAAAGATTCCAAATATGTAGTCCACAACAAACAGGGTGCGAATGGCGGCCAAAAATGTCTGAAATATTTAGTTTTTAGCAGGGATGTTGCCCCTTAAATAACTTTAGTGCCGTTTCTGTTTTTCCAGAAGTGTGTAGAAGATGAGATACTTGTATCTTGGTGAGCTGCTCAGCTCCTTATAAGTCTCTCTCTCTGTTTTGAGGAAAGGTCAAGTTAAGGCTGGACTTCTTTAGACATTCCACTGCTCATCTCTTGATACTGATAAACACTGATAAACACACCACTAGCTCATGGATTATGGGTAATGCGAACCACATAATCCTTCCACCGTTTCAATATTCCACCAGCTATCGTGGCGTTTCACTCTTTTTCAGGAAGCCTGTGGAGTGATAATGTGCTCGCTTTAACTTTGTCTTCTATTTATTCTTTTAGGTTTTCAAAACCAGCTCCCATGTTCCTTGATCCTAATTATAAGCGGCTATCAAAGATCAGCAGTTACCTGCCTCCTTTTGGAGTAAGAACACAAGGTATTTATTTTAATCGCCTGTTTACTTTGTCTAAAACAGTGAACAGTTTGGAAGAGGTGAATCATCACTTTATCAAAGTTTTACTATTGAACAGCGACAATCTTATCTTTGGAAAAATGTTCTGATCCACTTCAAATGTTGACCACTCTATACCAGAATACCCAAACCAAATGTGTTTGAGTAGGAAAAAAAATGAAATTGAATTATTTTTTATGTACATGCCACTTTATTTTAATGTACAATTCACGCTATGAATATGACTTTTAGCTCAATAATCTACAACCCCAAATCAGAAAAAGGAACAGTATAGAAAACGCAAATGAAAAAATAATGCAGTGATTTCTACAGTGGCGGATTTAGGCATGGGCAATATGGTCGATCGCCCAGGGCGGCATCTTGCTGGGGACGGCACGGGGAGATGGTGCAAAAAACAAACAAACCGTGCCACAGTAAAAAAAATCATAAGTGCCACAATAGGCTTTGAGAGATACAATTTACTTTATGCAAATGTATTAATTTAGAGTGGTAAACCCAGAATAAAGACGTTAGGGGCTATTCACATTTGGCGTTATTTGTACGCACAAGTTTCCTTTTCTCTATGTGCAACCGAAACAATGCTGCTGAAAGCAAACATGGACACAGAAAACCATTCCCGCGCACCCTTCTTCTGCTTCTGCTCTTGTTTACATGCACGGCGATAAAATATGCACCGCTCATGTGCTGTGAAACCGGAGTAAAGGTCTTTTCTTTTACTTTTATGGCATGAGGTGTCAACACGCACTCGACAACTGAAGCTTATAAGATGATGATGATCTTGTTTTGACTAAGCACGGCTATGAAGTTGAATAGAGGGATAGGTAATCAGGGAGGTAAGATTTAATAACATTAATTCTCGGCCTTGAGTCTGGTCTAAGATGAACAGATAATTCTAAAAACGTATATATTTTTTGTTTTCTATAGAATTATCATAATTAATATTTATGCTAAATATTTCTTGTGATCTTAGCATATCACTCCAGTTTTGCCTTTACATTGTCTTCCAGTTACATTTAGGATTGTTTTTTGTTAAGTATTTAGAATAATAATTGTAAAATAATAATATTAAAAATAATTTTATTTATCATTCATTCATTCATTTTGTTTTCTGCTTAGTCCCTTTATTAATCTGGGGTCGCCACAGTGGAATGAACCACCAATTTTCCAGCATTTGTTTTACGCAGCGGATGCCCTTCCAGCTGCAACCCAGTACTGGAAAACACCCATACACGCTCATTGACACACAAACACTACGGACAAGTTAGCCTACCCAATTCACCTATACCACATGTCTTTGGACTTGTGGTGGAAACCCACGCGAACACGGAAAGAACATGCAAACTCCACACAGAAATGCCAACTGACCCAGCCGAGGCTCAAACCAGCAACCTTCTTGCTGTGAGGCAAACGTGCTCTTGGCTCTAATAATCCCTATTCTGTTTTTGTTCATATTTTAACCAAAGTTGGGTTAAAACACCAATTTTTTTAGAATGTACATGTTTAAACGGGGGTAGGGGGAGGGTGGCCTTTATTGGGCGATTCGCCCAGGATGCCATCTAAGCTAGAACCACCACTGGATTTCTAAATTTACTTCGACTTGAATTTCCTTGCTGACAATACAACAAAGATTATTTAATGTGTTCCTCACCACTTTGGAATGTTGATATTCCTTTTCAAAACACTTAAAAGACATTTAGGGACTGAAGAAACCAGGTGATGTAGAGTTTCAGGTGTAATTTTGTCCCTTTCTTCCCATTCTGCACCTGTCTTAAGGTGGGCAACTAAGCCCTTGGCCCCTTGTGCTTTACACACTGAAATTCCTTCAGATTTCTTGAATCTTTTTTTTATTTATTTTTATTTTATGCACTGTTGATGGTGAAATATCCAATATAATTATTAAACATTTCAATAATTTTCTCATATATTTGTTAGCAAACTGGCGATCCTCAGTCCATCTTTCCTCCTAAAGGACTAGACCTTTCTTGGATGCTGCTTATGTACCAAATCATGATTATAATCACCTGTTGACATAACCTGTTTCAAATTGCATCATTATTAACCAATTTATCTGATTACTAGCCCTAAATTGCTCCTGTCCCTACTTATTTTGGATTGTGTTTTCAGGTCTGAATGACAGGAAAGGGTGTATATTTACCAGTGAAATGAAGTTGACTAGACAAAGCATTTTGTGTTCATGTTGTCTTCATTGAAATACATGTCAAAGTATTTAGAAATCACTACTTCTGTTTGCGTTTTCTGTACTGTTCCAACATTTTCTGATTTGGGGTTGTACTTATTAGCTGGTTATTAATAGTTAGGTAAGGTAGTAGTTGAATTTATAGGATTAGGGATGTAAAAGAAGATCATACTATATAAGTGCTAATAAACAGTTCATATCTTAATAATAGGCAAGTAATAAGCCTGTAGTAAATGGTGTATATTGTTACTTTAACTAAACCCGTACCTTAATTTGTTTTAAAGGCACAGCATGTACGATTTCTTTCATTAAAATGTTCAAAAAAACACTAGAACAGAGTTATATATTTTGCTGACTTATGTATCTGCATTATCCCAGAAGTTTCAAGGAGTGTTCAAATAATTAACTAATTAATTTAATTTAAACTAGTAAGACAGAGTGTGTGCTGTGTTTTCATGCTAATGACGTCACAGACCCTCGGAAGTGTAAAGACAATGTAAGTCAATTGGAAAAATCCAAAAATGTTCATTTAAATATAGTGTAGTTGGATAAAATAGATCAATATTTACATTAACATTTATCTTCTTGGGTTTGTCTGGAGTTGATATACATTTTTTTAGCACCATTGGTAATTATATAGGTGATCCATTTTCTCTGTGACACTGACTAGCCAGACTAGTTCTTCCTGAAGAGATCGAGTAAACTTGGGTTTCACTAGACATGCTTTGCCTTTTCAAACGCGCCTGTGGCTTTTTCTGACTTCTAGGAATTGCAAATGAGATTGCAAATAGTTGTTTGCTTTACTCTGAAATCCATTGAGAAGTCTTCTCAAGCAGAGAGGAATGTGCTGTACGTTATGCTTTCACGTTGCTTGTCGTCACAAATATTTGCGTTCAAATGCTGACCGTTTTCAGATGTTTAGTATGATATGAGGTTGAAACAATGGGATGGGCAGCTGCATGGTAGTAGGGTTCTAATTAGGACTGTTTTGCTGTTGCATCATATGTGGACTTGAAGCTAGGCCTGTCACGATATCTGTTTTTTGCTTTACAATATATTGCACCAACATTTATTGTGATAAACGATTTTATTGTCATTTTAAGACTCATTATATAATGCCGTAATGACAATATAATATCATCATAATGCAAGTACACTCTTCTGAAGAACACATCATATTTTATTCTTAAGAATATTTCATTTAATCATAGTCACTTTTATAACTAGGCACATTATAACTAGGCTAAACAAATAAATAATGATAAATGTTATAAAAAAAAACATTGATTAAAAAAGTGCAAGAGAAAAAGAGCTAGTACCATATCTAAATTAATTAGTTAGGCACCCACATGAAAAAACTATAGTAATTTATAGTAAATACCGACACCTCCAATAGAGATAGAGATAAGCTAAAATGTTGCTAGAATTGTTTTTATGTATGGGTGATTATATATTGCATCACCAAAAATTATGGAGGTTATGTCCATGTGTTGTGTGATAAGCGGGTATATTGATTATTGTGACAGGCCTGCTTGAAGCCATTTATTGTAATGTAATGTAATGTAATGTAATATGTTTTTTTATACTACATGCTGGCATAAAACATAAACAAATGTGAATTTGATCGCACTTTATTATTAAGGTGCAATTAATCAGCCATTAACTTTAACTTAAATGGCACATTGGTTAGCCCTTTTTTTCAGATTTAATATAAGTGTTTTGTGTCTCCAGAATGTCTCTGTAAAGTTTCAGCTCAAAACACCCATCAGATTTATTATTATACCTTTTGCAAGATTCTATTTGATAAATTTTTTCACTAGGGGGCTGTTTTTTCGTACTGCGCCTTTAAGGCTAGTCCTCCCCACCCACCGTTTCTACGTGCCTTTCTGCGTGCCTTAATCTCCGCCCTCGGCTGCGACAGACAACAGACAGACTTAAAGGAAGCAGGTCTCACGTAGCGTTTGAGAAATACTACAGTAAGAACTTTACCAATGAGTATTTGTTGTGCAGTTGCATCAATGTCACACACAATGTTGTTACAAAGTTCGCGCGCACACACACACACAGACAGACAGAGCTCGTTTAGCTTAGCACTCTTTTTGCACGCAAATGTGACAGGCTACAGGTCCACTGCTGTATGGATATCTGATTTACTGATTTAATATCCACAAACCGCGATTAAAGCGTCTTCTTTTATAATTGTTCTGACACGTGGCTGTGCTGATGAAGTAAAGCTAAGCTAAATCACTGTAATTCATCACACACGTGCACTTTTAAAACATTTTAAACATGTGAAACTCACTCTTGATCACATCTGATGATGATTGATGATCCTAGCGAACTGAACACACCTTTTATTCCCGGTTGCTTTGCGCACGTCCTCTCTTGTTGATTTGATTATACACGTGACTACCGGGACATGTAAATATGCAGCTGTCAATCAATATTGGTGGGCGGGGGGACCGCACTCTTACGTAATGTTGCGGTCGGTCTGAAAACCGCTTCAATTGGTCCACCGTTTGCTAAATTGAAAAAAAAAAAAAGACTGGGTGTGTTTATATCACCCCAATATGACGGTCTATACACCATACATGCACATATGTCTGTCCAAACAGCTTGAAAAGTAGATTTTTTTCACCATAGGTGCCCTTTAAGACTTTTATGTCAATAAACTACTAATTTACTGCTTGGTAATTAACAGTTAGTAAGGTATTATATGGGTCAAATTCTGGCAACGCGGTGACACAGTGGGTAGTGCTGTCGCCTCACAGCAAGAAGGTCACTGATTCGAGCTTCGGCTGGGTCAGTTGGCATTTCTGTGTGGAGTTTACATGTTCTTCCCGTTTTTGGTGTGGGTTTCCTCTGGGTGCTCCAGTTTTCCCTACAATTGGTTAACCGTTACCCTAAAACCGTGATACATACTGAACAGTGAGTAGATTGAACCGTTGCACACTTAATGGTCGCATAGCCTTCGCCGTGGCTGACGCCAACACTGACGTGCACCTCTCAAAAAATCTAACTACACGTAGCACAAGCTCTGTGATTGGTCAACTTGTTAGCGGTGACGAGTGTGTGCGGTGCTGAGAGCCACAAGCCGGACGGAGCGAGTGTTTACAAGTGTCGAGTCCTGTGAAGGAGCTCCAGAGGAAACTTTTGTTTTGTGTTTATCTCATGATTAAAGTTGTTGCACGTCCGCCGGTTTCTGCATCTAAACGAGCTAGTTTTAGCTACTTGTACATTAAGGTAGCATTCAGAAAAAAACAAAACACCAGTGAAGAAACCCGACACAGAGGAACATAAAAACCTACTGCCAGCTAGTGTTCCGGAAGTGTAATTGCAGAGCAACACAAACAGCACGCAGAAGTATAAATGCACGACTACTCGCAAGGCAGGTGCCATGGATCACATGGTACTGAAGTATAAACTAGCCTTAATTCTGCATTTAGCTTTCTTTTTTGAGTGTTATCATTTTATACACTGTTTAAAGTTTTTGATTTATGCTTCTTTTTTGATCCATGACAACTTTTGGTCCCATAGTAGTAACTTGGTTTAGGTTTCAGGTAGGTTTAAGGATGTAAAATAAGATCATACGTTAGAAGTGCTTATAAACCGCAAATATCCCAGGGGGAAATAGAGAACAAAGAAAATAATTAGCGTAGCTGCCATTTTTGAACAAGAGATATTAAATGTCAATGCCAGAGTGACAATATACGAGTTATATAACCAAACATAAAGCAAACATATAAAGTCTATAAGTATTTCTAACAAAATGTCTGTTGCATTACGACGGGAGGAGTGTATACAGGAGGTTGTCAAGCCCACTCACCTGCATGGAGCACACTCCTACATTATACCATTGTGTGTATGCTTTACTAAAAAGATAGGTCTAGTTTTGAACAGAGAGAGCGAGTCGGACCTCAGACTTAATCAGAGCTCATTTGATCCCATAGTACTGTATTAATAGAGTTTAGGTATTGGGTAGGATTAGGGATGTAAAATAAGGTCATACTTTATAAGTGCTAATAAACAGTTAGTATCTTAAAAATAGGCAATAAGCCAGAATTTAATAGTAGGAATTAGTACTTAAACTAAAGTTTTACCTTGAATTTGACCATGTTTATCACAATTAAATCATCCGTCTCTACAGTAAAAAGTTTTCCATAATTTAAAAACGAGCAAGTAATGCAAATAAATAGGAAGATTATTTGTAAATAATGTCAGCTTAAATAGTCAGCAGGTAAGGTGGAAGCTATTCAGTCACGTCCTCAGTACATCGAAACCTTTCCATTCGCATTCATTCATGTCTGCCCTTGAGGTTTTGGGTGTAATTACGTTCCAGTGCGATGAAATCACAAATGTGTGCTTGTTAAGTGATGAGATTTCCTCCGTCTCTGTTTAGCTGCTTTGGCAGATGGTGTGGGACATTAAGAAGTGAGCTGTCAGCATCTCTACATCCAGCATTTCCCAAGCCGTGTCTTTCAGTAGAAACACTTGCGCTTAAATGATGCGTCTGTGTAAAAGAATTACTGCCGTCTTATGTGATGTTGAGCTGAAAACACACTTAAAATACTTCTAATACTTTTAAACCGGCTCCCAACCCTGTGTGTGTTAGAACACACAGATCTGTACACTAGGGCTGTGCCATTTGGCCTAAAATCAAAATCTGGATTAATTGAACATATTAATTTGGATTAATTTACCTCGATTGCGATTAATGTCACTGTTACCAAACCGGCTAAGCACAAAGCTTGTGATACGCGTCGTTGTGATGTTTTGAATTTTTTTCAAGGTGCGCGGGTATGCGAAAGCTGCGACGAACGCTAGGCGTGTGCTTGGCAGAAGTATAATGTCAGAATAACGTAATAAGTATAAATCATAATATAATATAAGTATTCTGATAGGAAATTAATTTAAAAAAATTGATCTTGTAAAATTAGATCGATTATAGGTTCTGAATGTCGAATTCAATTACTTTTCGATTAATAAAACAATACAACAAAATGTACTTTGATAAAAAAAATGTAGATTGAATTTTAAAAATGTATTAATTATTTTATGTATTTAATTTTTTATTTATTTTAATTTATTGATTAAAAAATACTCTTTTTTTTAAATTTTTGTATTTTCTATGTATTTGTATTTTATTTTATTCATAAATAATTTTTTTTACATATTTTTAATGTTCATTTTATTATTATTTTGTGTTTTCATTTATTTTATTTTAAAATATTTTGTGTGTTCATTTTTTTACTTATTATTATTTATTTATTTTAATTTATTGATTTATTAAAATTATTAATTATTTATTTATTTATTTTATTATTATTTTTGTATTTTTTATTTTATTTTAATTTATTGATTTAAAGTATTTAAAAAATGTTTTTGTTATTGTCTTTTATTTTTATTTTAAAAAATTAATCAATTTTTTTATTATTAAAATTTTGTGTTTTTTATTTATTTTAATCTAATAATTTAAAGTATTTTTTATTTTATTATTATTATTATTATTATTATTATTATTATTATTGTCTTTTTATTTATTTTTTATTTTAAAATATAATTTTTTTTTTCATTTATTTATTTTATTATTATTTTGTATTTATTTTATTTTCATTTTAATTTAAAGAATATTAATTCGTTTTTTAATTTTAGTTTTTATTTAATTTTATTATTTATTTTTCATTCCAAATATAACACCGATCAGTATGTTGTTGTGGACTTGAATTCTTGTTCTATTCAGCATAAATAGCTCCTCCCAGTTGAAAGCCTTTTGGTCATACTAAAAATAGGATGATGGGCTTGTGCACACTGTAAAGAGCTTTCTAAACTAAAGGCTTTTCTTCATTCCTGTACCTGTAATGTTGGTTCTTGCCTTGGAAAACCACATTCTTCTTGGGAACGAGGAACTGTCATCTCACGCTATTGAGCTATTATCATTTTTCGTAATTAAGTGCTCTAAATTTGTGTTCCTATTTGAAATTTTGAATGCAAAACACTGTTTAGGGAATTTTGAGATTCGTACTTTATTTATTTGAGGGTTTATTTACTTTATTTATTTATTTTATCAGTATTTATTTGATAAATTTAATTAAAAGAGAGTAAAATAAATTGCAAATCAAAATATGTATTGTTTGTGTAAATATACTATAAAATAATATTATTCAAGTGAGGCAAACCAGAATTTTCAGTGTCATGTCATCCTTTAAAAGTCAATCTGATATGCTGATATACTTATTAAACTTTTTTATTATTGTTTTCAATGCTGTCCAATTACTGTTTTACTTTTAGATGGTTCTTTGTTGAATAGAAAGTAGAAATCGATTGCAATACAAAACACAACAATAATGCATTTACTATCACTTCAATGTATTGCTTTAAAGAAACACTCTCATCATTTCTCTTTGTACACACCTATTTTTATCCATGTGTTTATAGACTTTTTTGTATCTAAAATGAAATTGCATGCATAATAGTTTGTGTTTGTAGCCTGTCGTAACGGTGTCATGCGTGATTTATTTACACATTTGTGTTGCGTAAGACTGCCATAAATAATTCTGTCGTCATACAGTATGTCATTTCACAGTTCTGTTATCATAAAATGTTATTAATTTTCTGTCACAACAGGTATGCAGAATATACATGTACAGTTGAAGTCAGAATTATTAGCCCCCCTGTGACTTTTGATGTTTAACAGAGCAAGGAAATTTTCACACACTGAAAAAAAATTATTCAAAGATGATTCCTTGGATTTACTCATTTTTTTCACGTTAAGTGGTTGTAAACAATTTATTTGGGCTGAATTTATTCAAACAAACTAAGTTGAACATTGCTCAATTTAATTTGTTTGTTTAAATTTAACACAAATAAATTGTTTGCAATCGTTTTGCATGCAACACTTTTTTTATTATGGTCAATATTATTAGCCCCCTTAACCTAATTTTTTTTTTCGACTGTCTACAGAACAAACCATCATTATACAATAACTTGCCTAATTAGCCTAGCCTGCCTAGTTCACCTAATTAACCTAGTAAAGCCTTTAAATGTCACTTTAAGCTGTATAGAAGTGTCTTGAAGAATATCTAGTCAAATATTATTTACTGTCATCATGACAAAGATAAAATAAATGAGTTATCAAAACTATTATATTTAGAAATGTGGTGAAAAAAAATCTGCTCTCTGTTAAGCAGAAATTGGGGAAAAAATAAATGGGGCTAATAATTCAGGGGGGCTAATAATTCTGACCAACTGTATATGCATAACTGATTTATTTTTGCTGTGTGTTTCAAACCCTGCATTGATGTTTATCTGAAAAGCACTGTCTCTCTAAATTGACTCTTTCACTCTGTCCACAGAAAGGATAATAGATAATATTTTAACAGCAACAAGAAGTTATTCCCTGGGTTCGGAACTAGACAGGTAATTGACATCCATAACACACCAAAACATGACAGCTTTCTATTATTTTGCTTAACTTGGTCTGCTCACCAAAAAATATATTTTCCATCTTATGTACAAACCATATCTAATGTCATAAAACATCCTGATTTCATGCGTTCAGCTTGTGATGTCCAGGTGATCAGTCTCTATAACCATGTTTTTCTCCTCTAGTATTTCTTGTAAGAAGTGTATTATAATCGGCAATGGAGGCATTCTGTTCAATAAGTCTTTGGGCACCAAAATCGATCAATATGATGTTGTTGTGCGGTAAGTTATTATTATTATTTTATTAATATATTATATTAAATAATGTATATAATTATAATCAATTATATATAAGTTAGTGCTAAAATTGATTGCCAGTAATTGCATCATGAAGAAAATATTTGTTTTGACATGTGTTTGTGTCTGTGTCTGTGTCTGTGTGTGTGTGTACTGTGTATGTTTATGCGTGTATATATAAACGCATGCATGCATATTTTTGAGAAATGTTTATATATATATGTATTGTATATTGTATATTCATATATCGTTGTATGAATGCTGTAATATTTAAAAAATTTACCATTAAAAACGTGTGAAGGTCATGTGAAACGCAGCATCTCGTTTCTCACAGGACGAGGTAACCTGGCAAGACCTGTCTTCAAATTGAGAAATTGAGAAACAGCCTGTGTGTCTGCGCTGCTTTTAAAGTCCATGTAATAGTTCTGAACAGCATCAGCTGTTTGTTTGTGTGTAATCAATGGAATGAGGAACTGGTGCGTGTTAGCAGTTCATGACTGGAATATGTAGTCCATATACCGGCGGATTTGTAGTCTATTGTGATCTGCATGTTTATCTGCAGCCGCTCAATCGCTGCTGATCATAACAGTTATACAAATTCTATATACATTTAAATATTTATGTAGCCAATTTTGGGTATCGTTTTTATGTGTGTATATCAATAATGAATATAATAGTGTGTGTGCGTGTGCGCGTGTGTGTGTATGTATTGTATATAAATATGTCAAAAACTTTTATTTTGGATGCAATTTTGGATTATTTGTGATTAATCTTTTCCTGGCACTAATATAATTACAATCAATATGAAAAATTATTATTATTGTTTGTTTATTTATTTATAAAAATATTAATAACATTCATTCATTGTCAGCTTAGTCCTTTTATTAATCAGGGGCCGTCATAGCAGAATGAACCGCCAAGTTATCCAGCATATGTTTTACACAGCGGATGCCCTTCCATCTGCAACCCAGCACTGGGAAACACCCATACACTCTTGCATTCACACCAACATATACACTACAGCCAATTTAACTTTTTTAATTCACCTGTGCCGCATGTGTTTGGACTGTGGGGGAAACCGCACCACCTGGAGGAAACTCACGCCAACATGGGGAGAACATGCAAACTCCACACAGAAATACCAACTGACCCAGTTGGGGCTCGAACCAGCGACCTTCTTGCTGTAAGGCGACAGCGCTACCCACTGTGCCACCGTGTCACCCTATTAATAACATTTTTATTATTATTATTATTATTAATAGTAGTAGTAGTCAGAAACAGGTTTTTAGATATGATGAGTGATTCACTGATATGTTTTACACATAATTCAAAGGGACATAAGGGAGCCAAAAAAAACACTGTTGACCTGTTGATATTTGTCTTGTGGTTTTAGACTAAATGAGGCTCCAGTCGCAGGGTTCGAGAAGGATGTGGGCTCAAAGACCACCATGCGCATCACCTACCCTGAAGGAGCCATACAGAGAGCTGAACGCTACGAGAAGAGCTCGCTATTCGTTTTATCCGCCTTCAAAGCCAATGACTTCAAATGGCTGCGGCACATGGTGTACAAAGACAGGCTGGTAAGACGTGTAGAAATCTGACCACTTTGCTCCGCATATATGAGTACACCCCTCACAGGATCTCTCTTTTGGATTAATATTATCTATAAGATGTTTTATAATAATATATTAGTGCATTTACAGTAGATTAGTCAGTAGCAAAGCCAAAACTTGAGCTAATCTAACAAAAAAACTTAATGTCAGAGTCCAAAAATGAGTACACCCAAATTAATATGTGAAGGAAAAATAATAAATCTTTAATTTTAATAAAAAAGAATTTTTTTTTTTTTTTTTTTTTGCAGTAAATCTTTAATTTGAAATGTGTTGTTTTTTTATTCCTAAAGATGTTATGTGAACAAACTTATTTTAGTCAATATAATATAGCTGAATAACACTTTTTTTTTTAATTATTGTTTAAATGCACTGAGAACTGAATAAAAATATTCGTTTTCAAAAAGGAGTGGATATACACATGCATGCATATCATTACAATAACAATATGAATACTTTTTATAGACCATTTCAAAGTGGTGATGTCATTGGCCCATGAACATTTCCTGCTTGTTGTCAAACTATTTCATATCTGTAAAAAGAGGCGATTCCATCATAACTTTGGTATAACAGCTATTGTAATATTATTTATCAATATGTGGAACTTTTTGGACTCTTTGGAAAATTTTAATTGTAAAACAGAAAATGCATCAGGGCCATTGTTATTGTTTACATGCCTCCAAAATGGTCTATAACCATTATAAATGAAACGTTCGTACGAAAATTTTGACAGCAAAGATCCACAATTCTCCCTTATTAGAATATTGTGAAGTGATTATTTCAATGTTTATTAAAACTAAAGAAACCAAAAAGATTAAAATATGTGAAAATGTTCCAGTAGGGGGCAGCATAGTTTGTGTTCTGATCACTAATATTAAACATGTGGGTTTCTTTAATTTTTCTGGCCGTTTTTTTTTTTTTTTTCACTTCCACAAAATGATATACAGTTGAATTATTAAACCCCCTTTAATATTTTATTCTTTTTTAAATCTTTCCCAAATGATGTTTAACAGAGCAAGGAAATTTTCACAGTATGTGATAATATTTTTTCTTCTGGAGAAAGTCTTATTTGTTTTATTTCAGCTAGAATAAAAGCAGTTCTTAATTTTTTTTAAATCATTTTGAATCATTTTAGCCCCTTTTCAATAGTCTACAGAACAAACCATAGTTATACAATAACTTGCCTAATTACCCTAACCTGCCTAGTTAACCTAATTAACCAAGTTAAGCCTTTAAATGTCACTTTAAGCTGTATAGAAGTGCCTTGAAAAATATCTAGTCTAATATTATTTACTGTCATCATGACAAAGATAAAATAAATGAGTTATTAAAACTATTATGTTTAGAAATGTGTTGAGAAAATCTCTCCATTAAACAGAAATTGGGGGAAAAATAAACAGGGTTAATAATTCTGACTTCATCTGTATGTATATTTGTCTTTTTAGAAATATTTGGGTGAATATTTAGTAAATTTCTTTGTTCAAAATGTAGTTTTAATTATTTTTTTTAATAAAAAAGACATTTATGTAGTTTCTTGAATAAAAAACCTGATTGTACTGTGAAAAAAAACATAATATTATTATTAATAATGCTTATACTAGTACTGTATATATCCATTTATTCATTCATTAAGTCTTTTTATATACACATATTACAATGCTCAGCATATATGAGTACACCCCTCACAAATCTATCTTTTAAATTCATATTTTTAATAGGAAGCTCTACAATATTATATTTGTGCATATACATTAGAGCCAAATCCAAAGCCAAATCTGGAGCTAACCTAACAAAAATAACTTAAGATAACGGTCCAAAAACTACTACACACAAATGTATATGTTATAGAGAAAATTTAAATACAACATTTTAAAAAGGGGAAAAATCAAAAGCAAAACAATTTCTAAATATGTTTGGTGGCTAAAATATTA